>NC_069499.1:1141207300-1141320200 GCF_027579735.1 Bombina bombina
TTTAGCTCTTTTTCAATTGCCCAAACCCTAATCTAAAACTAAAACCCACCCAATAAACCCTTAAAAAGCTAACACTAACCCCCGAAGATCCACTTACAGTTTTGAAGACCGGACATCCATCCTCAACGAAGCCGGGAGAAGACCTCAGCGAAGTGGCAAGAAGTCCTCAACGAAGCCGGGAGAAGTCTTCATCCAAGCCGGCAGAAATGGTCCTCCAGACAGGCAGAAGTCTTCATCCAGACGGCATCTTCTATCTTCATCCATCCGGCGTGGAGCGGGTGCATCTTCAAGACATCCGGCGCAGAGCATCCTCTTCAATCGAAGTCTTCTTCCTGAATGAAGGTTCCTTTAAGTGACGTCATCCAAGATGGCGTCCCTTGAGTTCCGATATGCTGATAGAATTCTATCAGCCAATCGGAATTAAAGGTGAAAAAATCCTATTGGCTGATTGCATTGAGCTTCAAACCTATTGGCTGATCCAATCAGCCAATAGGATTGAGCTCGCATTCTATTGGCTGATTTTAACAGCCAATAGAATGCAAGCTCAATCCTATTGGCTGATTGCATCAGCCAATAGGATTTTTTCAACTTTAATTCCGATTGGCCGGATGGATGAAGATAGAAGATGCCGTCTGGATGAAGACTTCTGCCCGTCTGGAGGACCACTTCTGCCAGCTTGGATGAAGACTTTTCCCGGTTTCGTTGAGGACATCTTGCCGCTTCGCTGAGGACTTCTCCCGGCTTTGTTGAGGATGGATGTCCGGTCTTCAAATCTGTAAGTGGATCTTTGGGGGGTTAGTGTTAGTTTTTTTTTAAGGGTTTATTGGGTGGGTTTTAGTTTTAGATTAGGGTTTGGGCAATTGAAAAAGAGGTCAGGCGTACTCCACAAGTGGTCACTTAAATAGTGGGGTGACACTGTGTCAGTTTGTTTATGTAAATATTTTAATTTGTGGTACCCTCACTATATGTAACATCTGATGGTGAATATGACTTGAGATCAGCTAATGGTCAAGTAACACATCCATAAATAAATCATTCTAGTCATATAGTTGGGTGCTATCTGCACAATCAGGCCTTCACCCAGGTAAATTTAGTATAAAAGTAGTATACTTAGTATACACCCAAGTTATCTTAGTATCAAATCCAGTCAGGTTTCTATACATCAGCTTATATTCCATTAAACGTGTGGATAATGGATAAATGTTGTCTATAGTTAATATCACCGTTAGGTACCACTGTTGACTTTTTGTCATCAATCATTCGATCGGGGCTTGCCAAATATATCCCTTAATGTGATTGCTGGGGTTGTGATGTTTATTTATAGTTAATACTATTATTCATTTCCAACCCCCATTGGTTGATTTCTCAGATACGGATCTCCTATATTGTTAGTCTAGCAGTACATAGTATAATAAGGGTTACAATGTTACTATCCTGGCAATAAACAGATACTGATGTTCCCCATCTCGTTTTCCACAATTGAATTAAACTGTGTATATCGAGAGTACCATGTCTGTCTACGATCTGACTTCACCTGCGTTATGAATGCTGCTTGTTAGGCTATAGTATGGAGGTTAAACCCCCTTAATTGCTATCATAACCAGTAGTATTAAAAATGTATTTGTTACAAACTTTAAGATCAGGGTAGCTTCTACGGATTTGAAGCATATAATCTATTCAGTATTCAATCTCAATTTGCCATATAGAATGCTACTTGTGAGGTTATGGTGTGGGAGCTGTAAACTTAATCTTAGTTGAAAATATTAGCATTATTTGCTTGCAAACTATAAATTCAGGGGAGCCTATACAGTATTTCAATGTATAATCTATTCATCGTTTAATCTCAATTTGCTGTGGAGATCGCTACTTGTAAGGCTGTAATATAGGAGCTATGGTATGTAGGCTAAACCTCCTTACATATGACCCTAGCTGGCAGTATTTTAAATTTATTGACTGCAAACGTTAAGCTCACAGGAGCCTTTACTGGTTATCAGCTCAAAGAAGCCTTTACTGTTTTTCAGCATGCAATCTATTAAGCTTTCAGTTTCGGTCTGGTATATGAACCGCTGCTAGTAAGACTATACTGTGGGACTGATATCCCATAAGCACCGTTAGAGTCGATAGTTTATTATATGGATAAATCTAATAAGTGCAAACTATTGGCTCAAGGGAGCCTATACAGAGTTTTAACAACTTAAAAAGCGGCCTTAGTGCTGATGCGTTTCGCCCGTTAAGGCTTTCTCAAAAGGCAGCGGGTCGCTGATGTTGAACATATTCAAAGCTCTGTGAACCGGAAGTCCCGCCTATTTTGGAACATGATTGGAATCTCCATTAAAGGGACAGTCTACACCAGAATTTTCATTGTTTTAAAAGATAGATAATCCCTTTATTACCCATTCCCACAGTTATATTAATATACTTTTAACCTCTGTGATTATCTTGTATCTAAGCCTCTGTAAACTGCCCCTTTATTTCAGTTCTTTTGACAGACTTGCAGTTTAGCCAATCAGTGCCTGCTCCCAGATAACTTCACGTGCATGAGCACAGTGTTATCTATATGAAACACGTGAACTAACACCCTCTAGTGGTGAAAAACTGTTAAAATGCATTCTGAAAAGAGGTGGCCTTCAAGGTCTAAGAAATTAGCATATGAACCACCTAGGTTAAACTTTCAACTAAGAGTACAAAGCAAAATTGGTGATAAAAGTAAATTGAAAAATTGTTTAAAATTACATGCCCTATCTGAATCAAGAAAGTTTATTTTGAACTAGACTGTCCCTTTAAGATAACTTGGTTAAGGTGGTATATACCTATTGCTGATTCTTATCAACATTTTATTATAGTCATTAAATTGCTCATATTGATAATCTCAGCATGTAACTCATACTATATACATTGTTGCTGCTCACTTATGTGTCTCTCATACCCGGCTTCTGCTGTCTGTGATGGTATATACTTTGCGTTTGTTTTATATGTATTTAGAGAAAGAGGGGGGACAAAGAATTTCCTCTTGCTGGTAGAGATGTATTAAATGATTCTAATAGTTTCCCTGGGTATATATCGTACATATTACATATATTATATATGCAATATACTGGAAGATCAATTGTTTGAAAAGTTATTGTCTTCTATATAAATAGACCATGTTGTGTGTAAAGATAGTACATTCGGTAAAACCTATATGGTAGTTACCCTGTACCCCTTACACCATATTCATACACAAATTTCTGTGTGGGAGGCTTCATTTTGTTTTCTTCTTAATCACGCATTAGGACCACTGGGTTAATTCTTATAGTAAATTATAAGATATGATGAAAATAATGGTATGTTTAGAAAGTCCATTTAATGGCGAGAAAATCGGTATATAATATGTGTGGGTACAGTAAATGAGTAAGAGGAAAATTACAGCTAAACACAAACACCGCAGAAATGTAAAAATAGCCTTGGTCCCAAACGGACAGAAAATGGAAAAGTGCTGTGGTCCTTAAGGGGTTAAAGGCTGCCTCTTATCACATGCTTTTTTATTTTTACAACAGGGGAGAGCTAGTTCATGTGAGTCATATAGATAGCATTGTTATAACACCAGTGGCTTGTGGCAGACACTGCACTAATTAGCTAAAATAAAAGTCAATAGATAATAAATAAAATGTCATGTGATCAGGGAACTGTCAGAATATGCTTAGATACAACTGGGGAATGGGTAATAATGGGATTATCTATATTTTTAAACAACAAAAATTCTGGTGTTGACTGTCCCTTTAATATCCACCTTATGCCTAGGCTCAAATAGAGGAGCTTGTAGAACCTTCAAAACTAAATTTAGATTCAAGGAGGAGAAATATGTTTAATAACAGGATTAATCCTGGACAAATCCTGAATAAATCATGAATGTTAGGAAGATGAGCAATCGCCTGGTGGAACAAAACTGAAAGAGCAGAAATATGGCCTTTCAAAGAACTGACAGATAAACCCTTATCTAAACCATCCTGGTAAAATCGCAAAACCCTAGGAATTCTAAAAGAATGCCAGGAAAAACCATAATCCTTACAACAAGAAATAAAGGCCCTCCAGACCTTATGATAAATCTTCTTGGTCACAGGCTTACAGGCCTGTATCAGAGTCTCAATAACAGAATCAGAAAACCTCTCTGCCTAAGAACGAACTGTTCAATATTCAAGCCATCAAGTTCAGAGACTTGAGATCCGGATGGAGAAAACAGATCTTGGGACAGAAGATCTGGTAACAGAGGAAGAGGCCAAGGTGGGCAACTGGATCTCTGAACTAAATCTGCATACCAAACTCTGAGACCAAGACCGAGCAATCAGAATTACTGATGCCTCCTCTTGCCTGATTCTGCCAATCACTCTGGTTAGAAGAACCAAAGGAGGAAAAACATAGGCTAGTTGAAATGACCATGGAGCCTCCAGAGCATCCACAAACTCTACTTAAGGATTCCTGGACCTCACACAGTACCTGGGAAGTATGTGGTTCAACCGAGAGGCCATCAGATCTATTCCTGGGAGACCCCAATGAACCACTATCTGGTTGAAAGCATACAGATGGAGGGAACACTCCCCTGGATGCAAGGATTGACGACTAAGTAGATCTGCTTCCCAGTTGTTTACTCCTGGAATATGAACTGAATCAGACAACAATTGGCTTCTGCTCAAGAAAGAATTTTAAATACTTTATTATGGCTAGGGAACTGCAAGTTCCCCCCCTAAAAATGAATGCAGGCCACTGCTGTGCACATTTGTCTGTCTAAAAATGGAGATAAGACTCCATTTTCAACAGAGGCCAACTCTGAAGGGCCCTGAAAATTGCATGGAGTTCTAGAACATTTATTGGCAAACTCTCAAGAAAACAAAACCCCTTGTGCCCTATGAGACCCCCAGACGCCCCCAACCTGAAAGACTTGCATCAGTAGTGATCACAGTCCAAGTAGGATGAGCAAAATAAGTCCCCTGCATAATAAGCTGATGATTTAATCACCAAGATAGAGACTGACTTGTTCTGTGATCTAGATGAGTCATTTGAGACAGATGTATGATTCCTGCATCATTGCTGAAGCATACATAGCTGAAGAGGCCTCATGTGCAAACGAGCAAACAGAATAGCATTTGATGCAGCTAGGGTTGCCACCTGTCCCTTAAAATACAGAACACTTATAAGTTACACATGCTGCAGGGTGTGCAAGGAGGAATATGAATAGTGCTGTCCAGAAACACAATACATGTTCCTCCCCGCACACCCTGCAGCATGTGTAACTCATAAGTGTCCAGGAAAACATGGCTGAGGTGGCAACCCTAGATGCAGCAATCATGAGACCTATTACCTCCACACAGAGTGAATGAGGGAAAAGAAAGGGACTGACAGTTTAGACAAGCTGACAGTAGCTTCAACCTTCTTTGATCCATCAAAGAAAGACTCATGGAAACTGAATCTATCTGAAACCCAAGAAAAACAACTCTTGTCTGAGGAACCAGCAAATGTTTTGGAAAATAGATCTTCCAAACTTGTTGTTAAAGAATCAACAACAACAGTCTGCTGGTGTGAGATTCCGCTAAATGTAAAGATGGAGCTTAAACCAAGATATTGTCCAGGTAAGGAAACAAAGCAATACCCTGAGTTCTGATCACAGACAAAAGGGTACCCAGAACCTTTGAGAATATTCTTGGAGCTGTAGCCAGACCAAATGGTAGAGCAACAAACTGAAAATGCAAACCTTAGAAACTGATAATGTTCCCTGTGAATAGAAACATCTATTGTAGACATAAAATGACCTTGCAGAAAAAAAGGCACAATAGTTCGAATAGTCTACATTTTGAAAGTAGGAACTTTGAGAAATTTGTTCAGAGCTTTTAGATTCAGAACTGGTCTAAAATGAATTCCCCTTCTTTGCAGCAACAAAGAGATTGGAATAAAACCCAATTCACTTTTCCTATAAAGGAACAGGAACATAGATTCTAGATCTGAAACTTACTGAAAAATACCTGAGCCTTCACTGGATTTCTCAAAATATTGGACAGAATCAACCTTTCCCTTGGAGGTCCCTGTTCTGATAAAACGGACAAAACACAAATCTGAGCTTAAAATATACCCTTCTAGTCCTGAGGAAGAAAAGCTCCTTGACCCCATACACCGTAGAAATAATGAAAATACAAATCAGAACCAAATAAAATCTTTCTCTGTAAAGAAATAAATAAAAGTCTGGAATTAGAAACAGCTAAAGACATACTCTAGGATTGATGAGTGACAACAAAAGAACGCTTTTGCACATTTAAACAACATAAGAGGTTTAAACAATCTCACTGGCAAAATCAAAAGAAAACTGCCCAGAAAGACACAGATTAAGCAACAGCGACATCAGCAATAAATATCAGTGGAGTGAAACTATAACTTGCTAGCAAATAAGCCCTCCTAAGGAAGGAAATGAACTTCCTAACTAAAGGGACTATAAAGGAAGAACTATTTTCCAAATGAATGCTAGAACATATAGCAAGAGTAAAAATGGCCCCAACCATTTTTGGACTAGCTTACAAAAGCTCAATAATAGAAGCCTTGAGAAGAAATAAAAGGAATACCTGATTTAGTCCAATTTATGGATATAATCTCAGAAACTACAACAGGGAGAAGAAACACACCAAGGGATTAAACAATATTTAACATTTAACTGGTATACCCCCCTCTATTTTAGTAAGTAAGAAAGTAAAAAAATTACCTTAAAAAGAAAATTAATATGCTTAACATAAAATTTAATATAGTGAAATAAAAGGATGTCAGTAAAGAAATCAGAGTAAAACTCTTAATCAACAAAGAAAACGCACCCCTCAGTGAACACAGGAGCCCAAAACTAGGCAAATTAACCTTAGCAGGTTAAGAACTAAAAGAAGGTACATTCTGAACTTGTACGCTTAGTTGAAAGAGGAATGACCACCATCTTTTCAGCACTGTTGTTCAAATGAAATTAATAATTCCAGGAGAAAAGGTTGTACATTCTTCCTGTAAGGAACAAACAGAAGGAGCAAAAATACCATTTGAAGCAAGAACTGTAGTATTTATGGTCAAAATGCATTAAAACATGAATACATTTATTGCCTAAGATTGCTGAATGAAATACCTAAGCACATAACAATATAAACATTTAACACTGGTAGTAAAATGTTCAAATGACCCAGCTTCAAAGGCAGATTTAGGGACAGAATTACAAGGCTCCATAACTGCAAAAACACTAACAATAAAGTTAAATGCAAACAACAAAACGTTAAATGATAATATCCCCATTAAAAGAGCTCTTAAAGAAAAAAAATCACTAATACAAGGCAAGTACATCATGCATCCAGTCAGCACACTTGCAAAAGTGAGGTGCGTGTCAAGGTTATGTCATATATAATAGAAAAATGGCACCAAAAAGTATCCACACTATCACGTCTGAAAAAGCTGAAGCATCAAAAATAAAATGTACATGCTCAGATGTATGAATTCTGAACCATATACTGGGGCTGATATCTGTACTTCCCTAGTTTTCTGCTTTGCCCAAGAACTACTGTGTATTCTGCTACTCATCTAAGGATTTCTGCTGCTTGGCTTCTGCAACGCATCTCCTGCTTTCATGGATACAGCCTCAAACTTAGCTAATAACATTAGCCTTATACTGGGACCAACAATTGGACCAAGCTACAAATTTGCTTTAAAAGGTCTTATAGTGAAGCACAACAATTCTCATCTATGTATATTGTTTGTCCCTATCTTTTCTGCTAAACAAAACGTTCACTTCTCTGCTACTAGTAAAAAAACAAATTATGCTTAAAAGTTAATTTCATTTCCTTCTGTATGAGGAGAGTCCACGGCATCATTCCTTACTGTTGGGAAATACTGCACCTGGCCAACAGGAGGAGGCAAAGACACCCCAGCCAAAGGCTTAAATACCTCTCCCACTTCCCCTAACCCCCAGTCATTCTGCCGAGGGAACAAGAAACAGTAGGAGAAATATCAGGGTATAAATGGTGCCAAAAGAGAATATAATTTAGAGGGCCGCCCATCGGAGAACACGGGTGGGGGCCGTAGACTATCCTTATAAGTAGGAAATTAAATTATCTGGTAAGCATAATTTATGTTTTCCTTCTTAATATAAGGAGAGTCCACGGCATCATTCCTTACTGTTGGGAAACTTATACCCAAGCTCTAGAGGGCACTGAATGATAACAGAAGGTACAAAAAGAGAGGCGGACCCTAATCTGAGGGTACCGCAGCCTGCAAAACCCTTCTCCCAAAAGCCGCTTCAGCTGAAGCAAAAACATCAAAATTGTAAAACTTAGAAAAAGTATGTAAGGAGGACCAAGTAGCCGCCTTACAAATCTGATCCATAGAGGCTTCATTCTTGAAAAACCAAGAGGAAGCCACTGCTCTAATAGAATGAGCTGTAATTCTCTTAGGAGGCTCATGTCCCGCTGTCTAATAAGCTAAGTGGATCACACTCCTCAACCAAAAAAGATAAGGAGCCTCTTGTGCAATAAAACAGACATGGCCGAAATCTGTCCCCTTATGATGCTTTCACACATTTGGTAAGATTTACTTTGGTATTTGTAGCTTTTCTGTATATCAGCAGTTCACTATGAAAAGAGTGAACCAATACAAGAGATAAGCATTCGGTCTAATAATAAAGTTAACCACAATTAAAGCAAGCATATGGTTAAACTTAAGAAGTATTAGGTTAATACTTAGTAGTAGAACAGAAGGTGTTTAAGAGATCACAATGAGAAACTTCCTTCAAATAAGTTGGTTATTAATCTTGCACATAAACCGTTATGGATTTAATGTTTTCAACAAATTCAGAATTGCTATTGGATAAAAAGCTTCCACACAGCGTGTTGTAGCAATTAATCTATACAGGTTTAAGAGACAAGCCATAGTTAGTTCAGATAGCCATAGGCAGTTTTACCGGATAACGTTAGGCAATTAGTTTGAAGTTAATTTTCCATAGAATAAGCTACAGGCCAACAAAGTATAAGCAGAAGACAAGAAAGGATTTCAAGGATAATGTTTACTTGAAATAAATCTCCTGATAGGAGTAATACTTGCTTTACAGGTCCATCCAGCAGCGTCTTACAAAGGACGCGGTGAGCTGCTGTAGAGGAAAGTGGAAATGAGGCTTGTGACGTCACTGAAAGGTGAACACGTCTGTGAAAGTTTTCAGGGAAGACACTGCAACGAAGGAGAGGTAAAGAAGGCAGGTAAGATCCGACTACCAGTTTAGGGAGGTGCAGGAGACACAGAAGGGCCCTCGTAGCAGGGAGAGAGGCAGTGGTAAGTGCAGGGAACTTGATCTGAAACAGAGGCCTTAGAGCGTAGATAGGCAGGTTCATAGGAACTGGATTCAAACACAATCTTCAAGCAAATGTGTATGGAATGAACCTACCTTAAATAAGAGGTACCGATAGGCGGTGGATATGACTTAAAGGGACAAGTGTACATGACACCCCTCAGAGAACTGGCCGAAAGACCCTTCTCCAGTCCACCCTGGAGAAACGATTGCATCCTGGCAACCTTAACTTTATGCCAGGAGAATCCACGCTCTTCACACCAGAAAAAATAGGTTCTCCACACTTAGGACTAAGTGTTCAATCTCCAAGCAGTCAGCCTCAGAGCATCTAGATTTTGATGAAGAAAAGGACCTTTTTCCAGCACATTTCTGCAACAAGGTAACTTCTATGGAGGAGATGACATCCCCACCAGATCCGCGAACCACGTCCTTCGTGGCCACGATGGAGCAATCAGTATCCCTGATGCCTGCTCCTGCTTGATGCGGGCCAATACACGAGGAAGGAGTGGTAACGGCGGGAAAAGATAAATTAGATTAAACCTCCAAGGCACCGGTAATGGACCTCGACCCATATCTGGGTAGCTTGGTAATGAGACGAGACGACATGAGATCTATCTCCGGTGTCCCCCCACCTGTTGCATATCTCCGCAAACACATTGAGATGGAAAGACCATTCCCCCGGATGAAAGGATTGTCTGCTGAGAAAATCCGCTTCCCAGCTGAACACAACAGGAATGTGGATTGCTGACAGAGAACAGCATCCGAGATACTTCTCTCATTGCTAGGGAGCTTCTCGTCCCCCCCCTGATGGTTGATGTAAGCCACCGAGGTTATATTGTCTGATTAGAATCTGATAAACCGGGATGAACCCAGAAGAGGCCAAGCCTTCAGAGCATTGAAGATTGCCCAAAGTTCCAGAATGTTGATTATGAGGGAGCGTTCTTCCTGAGACCACAGGCCCTGTGCCTTCTTGGCACCCCAAACAGCTCCCCATCCTTATAGACTCGCGTCCGTAGTCACAATCTCCCAGGATGGTCTTTGAAAGGATGTCCCTCGGGACAGATGATCTGGATAGAGCCACCAAAAGAGCGATTCTCTCGACCGGCTGTCCAGTGAAATCGGTTTAGAAAGATCGTAATGATTGTTGTTCCACTGCCTCAGCATGCACAGTTGTAACGGTCTGAGATGGAACCTGGCAAAGGGAATGATGCCCATGCTGGACACCATGAGACCAATTACCTCCATACACTGTGCCACAGATGGCATTAAGGAGGTCCGGAGGGCAAGACATCCCGAAGCTAGCTTGCAACGTCTCAGGTCTGTTAGGAATATCCTCTTGGATATGGAGACTATTATATTACCCAGGAATTCCACCCTGGTGCTTGGAATAAGAG
The DNA here is from genome assembly GCF_027579735.1 of Bombina bombina. Lineage (NCBI taxonomy): Eukaryota > Metazoa > Chordata > Amphibia > Anura > Bombinatoridae > Bombina > Bombina bombina. Next base: position 1,141,218,017 of record NC_069499.1, read on the forward strand.
AACCGTTTTCTAAGATTATCTTCCATCCATGTAATAGAAGAAGAGAGAGAAGAGATTCCGAATGGTCCTCCGCCAGACGAAAAGATGGTGCTTGTACCAGAATATCGTCAAAGTAGGGAGCTACTGCTATACCCTGGGTTCTGGCAACGGCTAGAAGAGCCCCCAGAACCTTTGTTAAAATCCTTGGAGCAGTAGCTAGGCCAAACAGAAGTGCAATGAACTAGAAGTGCTGGTCCAGGAACACAAACCTTAGAAACTGGAAGTGATACTTATGTATTAGAACGTGAAGGTAAGAATCCTTCAGATCTATAGTGGCGATGAACTGCCCTTCCTGAACTAAGGGAAAGATGGACCTTATTGTCTCCATCTTGAACTAGGGGACATTTAGAAATTTGTTTAAGCACTTTAGGACCAGAATCAGGCAGAAAGGTCCATCCTTCTTTGGGACCACAAACAGGTTTGAATAGTATCCCAAACCTCTTTCTGCGATAGGAACTGGGACAATAACCCCTAAAGAGGACAGATCCTGCACGCACCTCAGAAAGGCTACTCTCTTTTCTGGTTTGGAAGACAGGCTTGAGAGGAGAAATCTGCCCTTGGGTGGATGAGATTTGAAACCTATCTTTTATTTCTGAGCTATGACCTCCAGGACCCATGGATCCTGCACATCCTTGAACCAAGCGTTTGAAAACAGCAATAGTCTGCCCCCTAGACGATCCAGCACCTGATCGTGGGCCACAACTTCATGCTGACTTATTCTCGGCCGGCTTCTTGCTCTACTTGGATTTATTCCAGGATTGGGCCGGCTTCCAAATACTCTTGGTTTGCTCAGGCTTAGAGGAGGACTGCTGTCGTTGGGATTTCGCAGAAAGCAAGCAACGAAAATTAGAGCCTTGTCCTTAGACTTCTTATCCTGTGGTAGGAAGGCATCCTTGCCCCCTCTAACCATGGCGATAATGGAGTTCAGGCCTGGACCAAATAAAATATTTCCCTTAAAAGGAAGGGAAAGGAGTCTAGACTTAGAAGTCATATCCGCAGACAAGGACTTTAGCACTGCAAAGCCAGAAACCTTGGCATTTAGGCAAATCTGCATGTTTGCAACACAGATAAAAGAATTAGCAATTCTCAAGGCTTTAATTCTTTCCTGGATAAAGCCGAGTAGGCTGCAGCTCCAGCAACCGAGGCAACAGCTGCTGCCGGTTGAAACAAGTATTCCGTATGTTGAAACATTTTTCTCAGATCTTTTTATCCATCAGCTCTCTGAACGACAAACTATCCTCCAGAGGGATAGTAGTACATTTAGCCAGCGTGGAGATAGTACCATCCATCTTAGGGATGGAACCCCACAACTCCAATTGAGCGTCCGGGACCGGAAATAATTTCTTAAAGGAAGAAGAAGGGGAAAAGGAAGATCCAATTCTATCCCACTCATTTTTAAATAATGTTCGCCATTTTTACAGGTACAAGAAAAGTTAAACGGCACAACCCTGTCCTCATAAACTCTGTCTAATTTAGGAATTAAAGGTTCATCAGGAAACTTGGCCTCTGGAACCTCCGATGTAGACAGAAACTACTTTCGAAGAAAACATAAGTGTTCAATCTTAAATCTAAAGGCTGGTTCCTCTGCAGCAGGAGGCCTAGAGGTAGCAGACTCCGACCCAGAAAGTTCACCCTCTGAAGTGAGACCCATCCTTGGATAATTGAGAAACAGATACATCACTAGATGACCCTTGGGCAGGGGAGCTAAAGCACTGAGGGCCTCAGACATTGCTGTCTAACTGCGCGGTAAAGTCTGATGGTAAAAGCCTCCCTCCAGATGTAGGATCAGGCGTGCTACCGGAAGCTGCATGTGATGAGGGAGATGGTTGATGGGTATGCACCTCACAGGACGGCGAATCCTCAGAGGTGGATGGCCAAGTAGTACTAAAGGGGTTAACACCTCCTTAGACCTAATAACTTTGTCAAGGCATGTGGAGGGCGGGCATACCAAGGCCTCCTCACAATATAAAAAGGTATTACTATTTGGAATAGAGGGAGTACCCTCAAGAATATCAGAATCTTCCATAGCTTAAGCAAATGACAGTAGGACACAGAATGAAACAATCTTTTTATTTCTCACACAAACGGCACCTTTAAACTCCTGGGGCACTCACCAGCTCCTAGACCCAGACAATACAGAGAAACAGCTTCTTCTCCGACAGCCAGCTCGGTCAGGAATGAGGAAATGAAAGTGAGACCACTCCCGGTCACATGGTGCGCAAGGCAGTATCTCCCCTGCTATGAGAAAAAGTGCGCCAAGCTACAAGCTGCACAGCGTTCAAAGAGAAAGTAAAAAACCTGTGTGTTCCAGCCACGTAACAAACAGTCTATGAGTCCAATAAAACCTCTCACATAAAAACGGCATAAAATCAAAGCAACACATTTGATTAATCCCCACTGTTCAATAATCCCCCTCAGGAGATATTAACCCATGATTCTATTAAGATAAAAAGGAGCCACACTGTGACCCTGTCCTCTAGCGTTTCCAACATATGTAAAAAATTGAAACAATCTTACCAGAATCCATGCTGTGGAACAGAAACACAGCCTCTATAGTGTGACAGTCTTGTAGCATTGCTCCTGACATGGACTTGAGTGAAGAAAAACGAGCAGGCAGTGAAATTTGTCAGCACTGATTGCTAAAGGAGCTGTTAGCTGGCAGTCTGGATGGGTTCTCAGAAAGACTCTCCCTGCATCTCCAGACTCTAAATTTCATCAATGCTCTCACTGAGAGGCTGACAAGACTACTTAAAACTCCAGTCCCGTATCGAAGGGCAGATACCACTCCTAAGGAACTACTCCAAAATCTTCTGACACTTCTCTGCAACCTCCTGTGACGAAAGGCAAAGAATGACTGGGGGATGGGGGAGAGGTATTTAAGCCTTTGGCAGGGGTGTCTTTGCCTCTTCCTGGTGGCCAGGTTCCATATTTCCCAACAGTAAGGAATGATGGCATGGACTCTCCTTATATTAAGAAGGAAATAATATTTATTAAAATTAATTATAAATCTACAAAGCTTCAGTATTAGAACCTATTTTTTTGAGAATTATCCTTGCTTTAAAAATGACTTCCTTCCTGAATTTTATCATCAGCTTTAACACATTTCACTATTAAAGGGACATTGTACTGAAATATTTTCAAAAAGAGCCGCTTTTAAACATGCTGAACACATTTTTATTAAATAAATGTTAAGGAGAAACAGTTTACAATTAAACCAAATACTGGATTTTTAGTTTAGTACTTTTTGCTAGTGCTCATCGGCTAATAAAGAATAGTACCCAACCTCAATTGGTAGAGAGGGAATTGCCTGTGTAGTGGGAAAATAAACATTGGTTTATTTAAAACAAGGTTTTTTCTCTTTCAAAACACAAACCTTTTAATACATTTGGAACTGCAGTTTCAAATTAAACAATGTCCCTTTAAGAGTGAGGCATAGAGAAGAGGTGGCATATAATGTATAGGGTGGAAAATTAGAAGATATAGTACAGAAATGGAAAGTGAGTAAAGAACAAATGGAAGAGGAAACATACCTTTGCAGAATGTAGACAGTCGGTAAACCACAGCTCTCACTGCAAGGAAACCCAATCCATGTGTAAGTAAAAAAAAAGTCTCAGACTTACAGTAAATTGAAGGAGATTTCCTCCCAGAGACCGCAAACCCCAAACTTCTCCCTCCTCCTCCCAACTGTTATCCTCACTACTCAGCACCACTTCTGCCGTGCTCCTTGCACAGAATCATGACTGATTTTATCCCTGCTGGGCACAACTGCCCTCCTCCCTCTCTAGTGTGACAACTGTCTTCCCTCCTGCAAAATGCTACAATTGCCCTTCTCCCTGCACAAGGCAACAACTGTCCTCCTCCTGTACAGTACCCTCACTGCCCTCCTCCCTGCACAGAGCCACCACAGCACTGCTCTCTACCCACTGCAACAACTGCGCTCCTTCCTGCACAATGTCACAACTGTCCTCCTTGCACAGTGCCACCATTGCCCTCCTCCCTGTAGTGCCACCCCTGCCCTTCTCCCTGCACAGTGTCACCACTGCCCTTCTCCCTGCACAGTGCCACCACAGCCCTTCCTCCCTGCACAGTGTTACCACTGCCCTTCCTCCCTGCACAGTGTTACCACTGCCCTTCCTCCATGCACAGTGTAACAACTGTCCTCCCTCCTGTACAGTGCCCCCACGGCCCTTCTCCATGCACAGTGCCACAACTGCCCTCCTTCCTGCACAGTGTCACAACTGTCCTTCCATCTGTACAGTGCCAACCCTGGCCTTCTCCTTGCACAGTGCCACAACTGCCCTCGTTCCTGCACAGTGTCACAACTATCCTCCCATCTGTTCAGTGCCCCACTGTTGTCCTTCTACAGCGTAACAACTGCCCTCCTCCATGCACAGTGTCACAACTGTCCCCCTCCTTGCACAGTGACACCATTGCCTTCCTCTATGCACAATGCAAACCCAGCCCTTCTCCTTGCACCTTCTCTGGCCTCTTCCCTGCACAGTAACTTCCCTTGCCATTCTCACTACACAGTGCCCCCACTGTCGTCCTCCTTACACAGCACAACAACTACCCTCCTCCAAACACAGTGCCACCACGACCCTCCTCCCTACCCACTGCCACAACTGCCGTCATTCCTGTACAGTGTTATAACTGTCCTCCTCCTTGCACAGTGTCACTATTACCCTACTGCCTGCAGTGTCAACCCAGACCTTCTCCTTGCACAGTGTCAACTCTGCCCTCCTACCTGCATAGTGCCAACCCTGCCCTTCTCCCTACACAGTGTCCCCACTGCCCTCCTCCCTGCAAAGTGTCACAACTATCCGCCTACTTGCACGCTACCACTGCGCTCCTCCCTGCAGTGCCACCACTGCCCTCCTCCCAGCAGTGCCAACCCTCCCCTTCTCCCTGCACAGTGCCTTCTCCCTGCAGTGTCACCACTACCTTCCTCCCTGCACAGTGTCACAACTACCCTCCTTGCATAGTGCTCCTCCCTGTACAATGCCTCTTACTGTCCTCCTTGCTGCCCAGCGACACAAAATCCTTCCTCTCCACACAATGTCCCCATGGCTCTCCTCCCGCACAAAGTCACAATTGCCATCCTTTCTGCACAGTGTCACAGCTGTTCTACTCCATCCCTGTCTCACAAATGCATCCCTGTCCTCCTCCTCATCTTACTTAAAATGCTGCACTGGTCTTCTTGACACTGGCATTCTATCACACACAAGCTTAGAGTTGCAAAGGTCATGCACATGCCCACATCTACCCAGCTGTCATGCCTCACAACCACACTTCCTGCATTGCCTCAGGACTCCCTTCCTGCCATGTTAAAAATATAGCCCGTCAGCAAACCTGAATATCCCAGGTTTCCTCCCTGAACTATCCCCCACAAATCTTCTCATGTCTCCACTGTTTATCTCTCTGAAAAGTCAGATAAGTGTCCTCATACACAGTATATTCCAGCAATTATGTATTAAATAGTCAGAGCCTTCCTTACACAAGAAATGTTTTAAATATATTGAAAAATGTCACTTCTGGGCCTATTTATCAAATGTCTGTCCGACATGATCCGATCAGTGGATCATGTCCGACAGACATCACTGAATGCAGACAGCATTACGCTCTCCGCATTCAGCATTGCACCAGCCGTTCTTGTGAATGGCTGGTGCAAAGCCGCACCCTGCAGATTCGCAGACAATCGCCCAGGGGGTGTCAATCAATCCGATCGTCTTTGATCGGGTTGATTTCTGGCGATCGCTGTCTGCCTCCTCAGAGCAGGTGGACAGGTTATGGAGCAGCGGTCTTTAGAACACGGGGCTTCAAGCTCCATACGGAGCTTGATAAATATGCCCCTTCATGTTCACAGTTCTATGCAATCTCATAACTGGTTAAGGCAATGTCCAACATTTCCAACATTTTTAAGGAAAACCAAGGAAACAAAATTTGCTTTTGGGCCTCCTCTAGGGAGCAAGGCACCTGCACAAGTTTTATATATAAGCAGTAAGTACTTTTATCTCCCTTTTACAGCAACACTTCTTACGGCACTGCCGCCTAGCTGCCGTACTCAGCTCAAACTGCCTGCCCACTCCTACAAGTGCCCTACATTCTGCATTGCCTCAAACCACTGACCTTATTACAAAAAGCTGAACTTGCCACAACTAATCACCTTGCTGATATTTACCTTCTACATCCCTCAACACCCCAGCTTTCCATCCCACACTCCTCCTCCACACACAATCCCTACAGTTCCAATAAAATAAAAAAAGATAGCTATCACTAGGCATTTAAAGGGATGTTAAAGGGGTAATTCCATGCCAAATATAGACATGCAGGTTGACTCACCAAGTTTGATTTTTCTGAAAACAGGGTAGTGCTTTCTATCACCTTTCTTGACCAAACCCCCACATTTTTAGATTTTCTTTTTTTTAAATATTCTTGAGAGACATAGATAATTACCCATTAAGATGCAATCATCATCTTTCATGTTTTCTTTTTGTACGTTTAAATAGCACCAACAATTATTATATGGGTAGTAACATAAATCAATTCTCTTTATGGTGTCTAATCCCACCACTTTAATACTCAAACCAAAGAACACAAAATATAGTAAATTTTAAATGATTTCCATAAAATATAAATCCTTTATTCGAATTATTTAAAAAACATAGAATTACAAAATGCTATTTGGTAATTGTTGACTTGTATTATTCCTCCCCAACTTTTATTCATAACTAAACTCGCAAGAAAAAAATATTATAGACACCTTAGGGATCTGTAGTCACCCTGATGAAGTCACTGATAACATCACTCAGATTGTGATGTCATCAGTGGGCAGAGCTTGGCAGCCATTTCAAAGTGATCAGAAACAATATTCATTTTAAAAACATAATTTATGCTTACCTGATAAATTTATTTATTTCCGGATATGGTGAGTCCACTGTATCATCAATTACTAGTGGGAATATCACTCCTGGGCAGCAAAGAGGAGGCGGCAAAGAGCACTACAGCAAAGATGCTATATATGTCACTCCAGGGAGGAGTAACGGGCTTAAACACAGGCCTAATCCTAACCAAAGCCTGACATAAAGATTGCACATCTGGCGCATCCGCCAAACGCTTATGCAACAAAATATGCAAGCCAAAATCTGACCTTTCAGAGTACTAGCTGACCAACCCTTCTCCAGACTCTCCTGGAGAAAAGACAAAAACCTAGGAATCCTGACTCTACTCCAAGAGTAACATCTAGATTCTCACCAATACAGATATTTACGCCATATCTTATAGTAAATCTTGTCAAGCCTGAATCATGGTCTCAATGACCGACTCTGAAAACCCACACTTAGATAAAATCAAGTGTTCAATCCCCAAGCAGTCAGCTTTAGAAAAACGAGACTTGGATGAAGAAAAGTACCCTCAAGTAGAAGGTCCTTCCTCAGAGGGAGTCTCCACGGAGGTAGAGACGACATTTCCACTATATCTGCATACCAGATCCTGCGAGGCCCCGTCGGCGCTATGAGAAACACCAACACCCTTTCCTGCTTGATCCGAGCAATGACTCTTGGTGGGAGAGCGAAAGGAGGAAATATATATGCTAGACTAAAATTCCAAGGAACTGCCAGAGCATCTATCAAGAAAGTCTGTGGATCCCTTGACCTCGATCCGTACCTCAGAAGCTTAGCATTATGCCGAGAAGCCATGAGATCCAGTTCTGGCTGCCCCCAATTGAGGATTAAACTGGAAAATATTTACGGATGGAGTTCCCACTCCCCCGGATGAAAGGTATGTCGGCTCAGAAAATCCGCTTCCAATTGTGCACTCCCGGGATGTGGATTGCAGAAAGACAAGTTGTGAGACTCCCCCCACTGGATTAACCGGGCCACCTCTGACATGGCCAAGGAACTCCAAGTCTCCCCTGGTGGTTGATGTACGCCACCGAAGTGAAGTTGTCCGACTGGAACCTGATAAACCGGGCTAAGGCTAGCAGAGGCCAGGCCATTAGAGCATTGAAAATCGCTCTCAGTTCGAGAATGTTTATAGAGAGAACTGATTTCTCCCGAGTCCAAAGACCCCGAGTCTTCAATGACCCCCAAATTGCTCCCCAACCTAGAAGGCTGGCATCCGTGGTCACGATCACCCAGGAAGGTCTGTGAAAGCAAGTTCCCTGGGAGAGGTGATCCTGAGACAACCACCACAGAAGAGATTTCCTTGTCGTCTGATCCAGAACTATTTGTGGAGACAGATCAGCATAGCCCTGTTTCATTGCCATAACATGCATAACTGCAGAGGTCTGAGATGGAACCGAGCAAGCATAATAATGTTCATGGAAGCTACCATCAGACCAATTACCTCCATACATAGAGCCACTGACAACCAAGGAGAGGACTGAAGGACAAGACAAGAGTCGAAGATCTTTGTTTTTATGACCTCTGTCAGAAATATCTTCATTAGTATGGAGTCTATTATGGACTAAAAACACTACTCTTGTGACTGGAATCAGAGAACTCTTTCCCAGATTTACCTTTCAACCGTGGGAGCAAAGAAAAGACAACAAGATCTCCATATGAGAGTTTGCTTGTTGAAAAGACGGCGCCTGATCCATAATGTTGTCCAAATAAGGCACAACAGCAATGCTTTGAGACCGGATCACTGCCAAAAGAGCCCCCAGGACCTTTGAGAAAATTGTGGGAGCTGTGGCAAGGCCGAAAGGAAGAGCCAAAAACGGGAAATTATTGTCAGCAGTAGCCAGATAGATTGCTCAGCATGTTACAGTCACTGTGGCTAAGCTCTGTAGTAACCCAAGGGTTGCAGGCTCAATCCCCGGCAAGGTCCACTCAGCCTTTCATCCTTCTGAGATCGATAAAATGAGCGGCGTCTTGAGACCCTTACAAGTGATTAGCCTATACATAAATACATTGTCTAAGAAAGCAAACCTTAGAAACTTGTGATGATCCTGGTGAATGGGAACATGAAGGTACACATCCTTTAAGTCTATGGTTGTCATAAACTGACCCTCTTGAATCAAAGGAAGAATGGAACGTATAGTCTCCATCTTGAAGGACGGTACACAGAGGAACTTGTTTTAACACTTTAGGTCTAAAATAGGTCTGAAAGTCCCCTCTTTCTTGGAAACCACAAACAGATTTGAATAAAATCCCAGACCCTGTTCCTTCGGAGGAACTAGAACTATAACTCCCAGGGCAAAAAGATCCTTGATACAATTTAAAAACGCCTCTCTCTTTATCTGGTCTACAGATAATCTTGAGAGAAGAAACCCATCTCTGGGAGGAAAAGTCTTGAATTCTATCTTGCACCCCTGAGATACAATTTCCATAGCCCACAGGTCTGGGGCATCTCGTATCCAAGTCTGAGCAAATTGAGAAAGCCTGCCCAGTACTAGATCCATTCCTGGATTGGGGGTCGACTCTTCATGCTGACTTGGAGTCAGCCGCAGGTTTCTTAGACTGTTTTCCCTTGTTCCAAGACTGACCAGACTTCCAGGAAGACTTGGATAGTTTCCTGCTTGGAAGAGGAAGCAGAGGGTTTACCTCTAAAGTTACGAAAGGAACGAAAATTACTCTGACGACCTTTCTGCTTATTCTTCTTATCCTGAGGAAGAAAAGATCCCTTTCCTCCTTGTAGGGTATAGCTAATAACTTAGATTTAGAAGAAACATCCGCAGACCAAGGGTTTAACCAAAGAGCTCTGCGAGCTAGAACCACAAAACCAGACATTTTAGCTCCCAGTTTAATGACCTGTAAGGAAGCATCCGAAATAAAGGAATAGGCTAACCTTAAGAGCATTAATCCTGTCCTGGATCTCCTCAAGAGGAGTATCTGTCTGAATAGAATCAGACAAAGCATCAAACCAATAAGCTGCAGAGCTGGTAACAGTAACAATACACACCACAGGCTGCCAATTAGGACCTTGGTGTACATACATTTTCTTTAATAATAGGAGATGGAGAAAAAGGAATATCAGGTCTCTCCCACTCCTGTGCAATAATCTCAGAAGCACGGTCTGGAACCGGAAAAACCTCCACCACAGAGGGAACATCAAAATACTTGTTCAGCTTACTAGACTTCTTAGGGTTAACAACGATAGCAGTATCGGAGTAATCCAAGGTAGCCAAAACCTCCTTAAGTAACAAGCGGAGGTGTTCCAGCTTATATCTGAAGGACACAACTTCAGCATCAGTAGAAGGAATTATAGTGCCTGAATCCGAAATTTCACCCTCAGATGCACAAAAATCAAACTTCTGAGAGGAAAGACTTTGATTAGCCACCTGAGGATCAGAAACCTTACTTACTATTTCTTTAAATTTCCTTTCTTGCGTTTTCCCTGCAGCATGGGAAAAGCAGACAGGGCCTCAGATACCGCAGAAGATACCTGGGCAGCAATATCTTGCAAAGTAACTCCAGACGGAGCATGAGAGGAAACGCAGGGCACTGCATGTGCAGATCAATAGGATTGGGACGCTTGAGGAGAAAGCTGCGGCACATCTGAAACAGGAGGCTTCTGAAAAGCATCCAGCTCTGCTAATGATGGCTAAGAATCATAAAATCTATTTTTATAAGCTAAATTTCTTTCAATACATGAAGAACAAAAAGGTACTGGGGTTTCCACCTTGGCATCAAAACATAAGCTACAAGTAACATCCTGCACAGCCTCCTGAACCATAATACAAAAAAACAAAAAAAGAAGCAAAAAATAAAAAATCTATTTTTTTTTTATCTTTTAACAAAGGATATAATACAAAACCAAAAAAAAAAAAAAAAAGTTCTTAAATAAATTTAACAGATCAAGAAAACATACCCCAGGTAACACTCTACACCTCAGCAGAATTACTGAGGTGCCTTACCTGTCCTGCAACCCGCAGCAAACTGAGGACAAAAACGATCCTGTTTACAATCCCGATTTCCAGAGAAGCATAAACAGCAAGAAGCCTTCTAAACAGCAGAGCATCAGAAATATGCGCACCTCACTCTTACAGGAAGTGAAAAAAACGGTGCCAAAAAAACTGACATCAAAGAATAAGAACCTCCATAAAAGCGGCGGTCCCACAGCAAACAAAAAAAGCCATTTAAAAAAAAAAAACACAACTTTCTTGAAAACAGGCTTAAAAACAAACAATAAAACCCCCCAAAAAAGTACATAATCCGTTACTAAAAACAGATCCTTACTGAGTAATCAATAAAATAAATAACTCCTCACACTAACAGTGCCTGCAAAAACTGCCATAAAAACCTGCACCCTGACAGGAATAATAAAAAATGTCCCACTGCAGCGTTCAGCTGAATAAGTACCACATTTTTCCCTTCTACATAGAAAAATAAAATTGGCACTTACCTTAATATTCATCTGTCCGGCAGCAGGACAGCCCACCTGATTTGAGAGGATGCCATCCCTCACATGGACCTGTGGAAATACAGAAAGACTGAGTAAATAGGGCAGCAAAATGTTTTGGGAAAACGCAGTGAGGATTATACCCCACAAGTTCCCAATTGTTTAAAAGCCACCACTGCCCTACTGAAGAGACTGACATGGGCTAAGGCTAGACCCTTTAGAAGGATCAGAGCAAACCTACTCTGCTTTAAAATAAAAACAAAATTTATGCTTACCTGATAAATTTCTTTCTTTCTCTTGTGGTGTATCCAGTCCACGGGTTCATCCATTACTTGTGGGATATTCTCCTTCCCAACAAGAAGTTGCAAGAGGACACCCACAGCAGAGCTGTCTATAAAGCTCCTCCCCTAACTGCCACCCCCAGTCATTCGACCGAAGACAAGCAAGAAAAAAGGAGAAACTATAGGGTGCAGTGGTGACTATAGTTTAAAAATAAAAAAGACCTGCCTTAAAGTGACATGGCGGGCCGTGGACTGGATACACCACAAGAGAAAGAAATTTATCAGGTAAGCATAAATTTTGTTTTCTCTTGTAAGGTGTATCCAGTCCACGGGTTCATCCATTACTTGTGGGATACCAATACCAAAGCTTTAGGACACGGATGAAGGGTGGGACAAGGCAGGAACTTAAATGGAAGGCACCACTGCCTGCAAGACCTTTCTCCCAAAAATAGCCTCCGAGGAAGCAAAAGTATCAAATTTGTAGAATTTAGAAAAAGTATGAAGCGAAGACCAAGTCGCCGCCTTACAAATCTGTTCAACAGAGGCCTCATTTTTAAAAGCCCATGTGGAAGCTACCGCTCTAGTGGAATGAGCGTTAATTCTTTCAGGAGGCTGCTGGCCAGCAGTCTCATAAGCTAAACGGATTATGCTTCTCAGCCAAAAAGAAAGAGAAGATGCCGAAGCCTTTTGGCCTCTCCTCTGTCCAGAGTAGACAACAAACAATGCAGATGTTTGACGAAAATCCTTAGTAGTTTGTAAATAAAACTTTAAAGCACAAACCACGTCAAGATTGTGTAAAAGACGTTCCTTCTTTGAAGAAGGATTAGGACATAGTGACGGAACAACAATCTCCTGATTGATATTCTTATTAGATACCACCTTAGGAAGAAACCCAGGTTTGGTACGCAAAACTACCTTATCTGCATGGAAGATCAGATAAGGGGAATCACACTGTAAGGCAGATAACTCTGAAACTCTTCGAGCCGAAGAGATAGCTACCAAAAACAGAACTTTCCAAGATAAAAGCTTGATATCTATGGAATGCAGAGGTTCAAACGGAACCCCTTGAAGAACTTTAAGAACTAAATTTAAACTCCATGGCGGAGCAACAGGTTTAAACACAGGCTTGATTCTAACTAAAGCCTGACAAAACGCCTGAACATCTGGAACATCTGCCAGACGCTTGTGCAGAAGAATAGACAGAGCAGAAATCTGTCCCTTTAAGGAACTAGCTGACAATCCCTTCTCCAATCCTTCTTGGAGAAAGGATAATATCCTAGGAATCCTGACTTTACTCCATGAGTAACCCTTGGATTCACACCAATGAAGATATTTACACCATATCTTATGATAGATTTTCCTGGTGACAGGCTTTCGAGCCTGAATTACGGTATCAATGACCGACTCGGAGAAACCACGTTTTGATAAAATCAAGCGTTCAATCTCCAAGCAGTCAGCCGCAGAGAAATTAGATTTGGATGATTGAATGGACCTTGGAGTAGAAGGTCCTGCCTCAGTGGCAGAATCCATGGTGGAAAGGATGACATGTCCACCAGATCTGCATACCAAGTCCTGCGTGGCCACGCAGGTGCTATCAAAATCACTGAAGCTCTCCTGCTTGATCTTGGCAATCAGACGAAGGAGGAGAGGAAATGGTAGGAACACATAAGCCAGGCTGAAGGACCAGGGCACTGCTAGAGCATCTATCAGCGCTGCCTGGGGATCCCTTGAACTGGACCCGTAACAAGGAAGCTTGGCGTTCTGACGAGACGCCATCAGATCCAGTTCTGGTTTGCCCCATAGTTGAATCAGCTGGGCAAATACCTCCGGATGGAGCTCCCACTCCCCCGGATGAAAAGTCTGCCGACTTAGAAAATCCGCCTCCCAGTTCTCTACTCCTGGGATATGGATAGTTGAGAGATGGCAAGAGTGAACCTCTGCCCATAGAATTATCTTTGAAACCTCCAACATTGCCAGGGGGCTTCTTGTTCCCCCCTGATGGTTGATATAGGCTACAGTCGTGATATTGTCCGACTGAAATCTGATGAACCTGACCGCAGCTAGTTGAGGCCAAGCCTGAAGAGCATTGAATATCGCTCTCAGTTCCAGATTGTTTATCGGAAGGAGGGCTTCCTCCTGAGTCCACGAACCCTGAGCCTTCAGGGAGTTCCAGACTGCGCCCCAGCCCAGAAGGCTGGCATCTGTCGTCACTACAGTAAACTCTGGCCTGCGGAAACTCATTCCCCTGGACTGATGGACCCGAGATAACCACTAGAGAAGAGAATCCCTGGTCTCTTGATCCAGATTTAGCAGAGGGGACAAATCTGTGTAGTCCCCATTCCACTGATTGAACATGCAAAGTTGCAGTGGTGTGAGATGTAAGCGGGAAAACTGAACTATGTCCATTGCCGCTACCATTAGGCCGATTACTTAAATACACTGAGCCACTGACGGCCGAGAAGTGGAATGAAGAGCACGGCAGGAAGTTAGAAGCTTTGATAACCTGACCTCTGTCAGAAAAAAATTCATTTCAACTGAATCTATCAGTGTTCCTAGGAAGGAAACTCTTGTGAGAGGGGAGAGAGAACTCTTTTCTTCGTTCACCTTCCACCCGTGAGACCTCAGAAAGGCCAGAAAAATGTCCATATGGGACTTGGCGATTTGAAAAGTGGACGCCTGTATTAGAATGTCGTCTAGGTAAGGAGCCACCGCTATGCCCCGTGGCCTTAGAACCGCCAGTAGGGACCCTAGAACCTTTGTAAAGATTATTGGTGCCGTGGCTAACCCGAAGGGAAGAGCAACAAACTGGTAATGCCTGTTAAGAAGGCGAACCTGAGGAACTGATGATGATCTCTGTGAATCGGAATGTGGAGATAAGCATCCTTTAAGTCCACAGTAGTCCTATATTGACCCTCCTGGATCATAGGGAGGATGGTTCGGATAGTCTCCATCTTGAAGGATGGGACTGAGTAATTTGTTTAGGATCTTGAGATCCAAGATTGGTCTGAAAGTTCCCTCTTTTTTGGGAACTATAAACATATTTGAATAGAAGCCCTGCCCCTGTTCCTCCCTTGGAACTGGGTGGATCACTCCCATAACCAGTAGGTCTTGAACACAATGTAAGAATGCCTATTTCTTTATCTGGTTTACAGATAATTGTGAGAGATGAAATCTCCCCTTTGGAGATGAAGCTTTGAAGTCCAGAAGATATTCCTGGGAAACAATCTCTAATGCCCAGGGATCCTGGACGTCTCTTGCCCAAGCCTGGGCGAAGAGAGAAAGTCTGCCCCCTACTAGATCCGGTCCCGGATCGGGGGCTACTCCTTCATGCTATCTTAGAGGCGGCAGCAGGTTTTTTTGCTTCCCCTTGTTCCAAGCCTCGTTCGCTCTCCAGACTGGTTTGGACTTGGCGAAATTTTCCTCTTGTTTTGCATTAGAGGAAGTTGAAGCAGCGCCACTCTTGAAGTTTCGAAATGAACGAAAATTATTCTGTTTGGTCCTTAATTTATTGGACCTATCCTGATGAAGGGCGTGACCTTTTCCTCCAGTAATATCAGAAATGATCTCCTTCAGGCCCGGCCCGAATAGGGTCTGTCCTTTGAAGAGGATGTTAAGAAGCTTAGACTTTAACTTAGCCATTAGTTTGGTTAGATGAAAAATGGCGTCAGAAATAAAGGAATTAGCTAACTTGAGAGCTTTAATCCTGTCTAAAATATCATCTAACGGGGTCTCCACCTGTAGAGCCTCCTCAAGAGACTCAAACCAAAAAGCCACTGCAGCAGTAACTGGGGCAATGCATGCAAGAGGCTGGAGAATAAAACCTTGATGATTTAAAATTTTTATTAAGGAGACCCTCCAATTTATTATCCATAGGATCTAAGAAAGCACAACTGTCCTCGACGGGGATAGTTGTACACTTAGCTAGGGTAGAAACAGCACCCTCCACCTTAGGGACTGTCTGCCACGAGTCCCGTATAGTGACATCTATGGGAAACATCTTTTTAAAAGCAGGAGGGGGAGAGAACGGAACACCTGGTCTATCCCATTCCTTAGTAATAATTTCCGAGAACCTCTTAGGGACTGGAAAGACATCAGTGTAAACAGGCACTGCAAAGTATTTTTCCATTTCACACAATTTCTCTGGAACTACAATGGGGTCACAGTCATCCAGAGTCGCTAAAACCTCCCTGAGCAATAAGCGGAGGTGTTCAAGCTTAAATTTAAAGGCTGTTATTTCAGAATCGGACTGAAGTAACGTCTTCCCTGAATCTGAAATCTCACCCTCAGATAGCAAATCCCTTGCCACGGCTTCGGAGCATTGTGAGGGTATATAGGACATAGCTACTAAAGCATCAGAAAGCTCTGTATTTGTTCTAGCCCCAGAGCTGTCTCGCTTTCCTTGTAACCCTGGCAGTTTGGACAATACCTCTGTGAGGGTTTTAGTCATAACTGCCGCCATGTCTTGTAAGGTAAACGCATTGGACGCGCTAGATGTACTTGGCGTCACTTGAGCAGGAGTTATAGGTTCTGACACGTGGGGAGAGCTAGATGGCATAACCTTCCTTTTGTCAGTCTGAGAAACCTCTGGTGATAAATCTTTAAATGCCATAATATGGTCTTTATAATTTATAGAAATTTCAGTACATTTGATACACATTCTAAGAGGGGGTTCCATAATGGCTTCTAAACATATTGAACAAGGAGTTTCCTCTATGTCAGACATGTTTAACAGACTAGTAATGAGACTAGGAAGCTTGGAAAACACTTTAATAAATGTGAAACAGCAATTAAACAAAAACGGTATTGTGCCTTTAAGAGAAAAAAACTATCACATAAACTGCAAAACAGTGTTAAAAAGTAGTAAACTCTTCGAAATTTTTACAGTGTGCATAAGGGACTAAAGCAGCATTGCACCCACTTGCAAATGGATGATTAACCCTTCAGGCCCCAAACCGGATTTTAAAAACGTTAAAAAACGTTAATAAACAGTTAAACACCTTGCCACAGCTCTGCTGTGGCTCCTACCTACCCTCAAATACAATTTAGGGAAGAAATAAGCCCTCTATAGTGGTCCTCAGAGGACTCCTTTAGGGAAGCTGGATGTCTCAGTCTGAATAAGAACTGCACATCTAGAGGGCGAAAATAGGCCCCTCCCACCATGCACTTGATGTCAGAGGGCCTTAAGAAAATACTCCTAGGAGTATCTGACTAGCCATGTGGAAACTAGGCCGAAAAAAAACGTTCTTTCTATATAGCATGTAAACGTTTTGTCACTAAGAAATACGAGTATTAACATGAATATTACCCTTTTTTGTAAGCATGATCCCAGTCGTTATTAAATCACTGCATCAGGCTTACCTCAATTATACAAGGCTCTGTAAGCATTTGCTAGATCTTATCATCTCTCTAGAAATAAATATACTGAACATACCTCAAGGCAGTTTATCTGCAAACCGTTCCCCCAACTGAAGACTTTCCCATACTCTTCAGTTATGCGTGAGAACAGCAATGGACCTTAGTTACAAACCGCTAAGATCATCAACTTCCAGGCAGATTCTTCTTCTAATTTCTGCCTGGGAGTAAAACAGTACGACGCCGGTACCGTTTAAAAATAAACTCTTGATTGAAGGTGAAAACCACATATCTCTTTTACTTCCTATCTTGTTGAGAGTTGCAAGAGACTTACTGGGGGTGGCAGTTAGGGGAGACATGTCTGCTGTGGGTGTCCTCTTGCAACATCCTGTTGGGAAGGAGAATTTCCCACAAGTAATGGATGAACCCGTGGACTGGATACACCTTACAAGAGAAAAAATATTGATTGTAGATCAAAACAAATCTTCACCTCCTCCTTGCACCGCAGGCAAAGATAATGACTGGGGGTTATGGGTAAGGGAAGTGGCATATATAGCAGCTTTGCTGTAGTGCTCTTTGCCTCTTCCTGCTGGCCAGGAGTGATATTCCCACTAGTAATGGATGATTCCGTGGACTCACCATATCTTCGGAAAGAAATAACTTTTGTACTGCTACTGCAGCATGATATAGAAAGGGATGCATGAGGATATTTGCAGCTCAAACTAAAGTAAGACTTTAAGATGACTAAGGTGTAGACTGTCCCTTTAAGCAAAAGCATCCTGTGCTGCATTTTTGCCTTAGAATACTGTGATTTAAAGTGTTCCTCATCACACTTGGTGGAGAATCCGGGTAACCACATATGTCTGTGGGCATAATAATCATTAAAGCTTTGATCCAGTCTAACACTGTGCAACAAGAGGCTAACAGTAGAGCTGCTGAGTATAGTGCAGCCCTGCAGCAATTAGTTTTGGCCCAGACAGAGAATGCTATGCTTACAGCTAAATTACAGAGAGATAGCACTGAGATTTTGGTGCAACAGATAATCGCTGTGCAAGCTTAGACGATCAGAAAGACCCATGAAGAGCAACTAAATGCTACACTAACTCTGCAACAGGAGATTCAAGCTATATCAGAAAGGCTGAACCCTGATTTTGTTGGTTGCGGTAAGAGTTCCAATGTGATAAGGGCTAGTTACTTACTACCTTCAAAATATGATGGTAGCTGATGATGTTAAACAGTACCTTCTGGACACAGCAGAAAGAGAAAGATGGCCAGCAGCTGAGTGGGTGAGTATACTTGCACCATCTCTTAGTGGTGTACCTCAGAAGGCCTACTATAATTTAGAGCCAATGCAAGCCAGTGACTATGCCTGGGAGTGACTTCAGCAGTAAGAGCACATAGACTCTATTCCAGGATGCATTCCTCTCAAAGTTATAATACTTAGAAGGTTTTATTGCCCAATGGTATTTATTGCCATAAAGAATTTAGCTCCTGCTAAAGATTTCCGGAGCCCATTAGTGGCAGTCAACACAGTAGATTTGCATAATCAACAAATGCAAGATAACAAGACAATGCAATAGCACTTAGTCTGAACTTCAAATGAGTAGTAGATTTTATTTCTGACAATTTTAAAAGTTATATCTTTTACCGCTCCCCCTGTACCATGTGACAGCCATCAACTATTCACAAATGCATACACGTACCATGTGACAGCCATCAGCCATTCACAAATGCATACACACTTATTCTTGCACATGCTTAGTAGGAGCTGGTGACTCAAAAAGTTTAAATATGAAAAGAATGTGCACATTTTATTAATGGAAGTAAATTGGAAAGTTGTTTAACCCCTTAATGACCACAGCACTTTTCCATTTTCTGTCCGTTTGGGACCAAGGCTATTTTTACATTTTTGCGGTGTTTATGTTTAGCTGTAATTTTCCTCTTGCTCATTTACTGTACCCACACATATTATATACCATTTTTCTCGCCATTAAATGGACTTTCTAAAGATACCATTATTTTCATATCTTATAATTTACTATAAAAAAAATTATAAAATATGAGGAAAAATGGAAAAAAAACACACTTTTTCTAACTTTGACCCCCAAAATCTGTTACATATCTACAACCACCAAAAAACACCCATGCTAAATAGTTTCTAAATTTTGTCCTGAGTTTAGAAATACCCAATGTTTACATGTTCTTTGCTTTTTTTTTGCAAGTTATAGAGCCATAAATACAAGTAGCACTTTGCTATTTCCAAACCATTTTTTTTTCAAAATTAGCGCTAGTTACATTAGAACACTAATATCTTTCAGGAATCCCTGAATATCCCTTGACATGTATGTATTTTTTTTTAGAAGACATCCCAAAGTATTGATCTAGGCCAATTTTGGTATATTTCATACCACCATTTCACCTCCAAATGCAATCAAATACAAAAAATCGTTCACTTTTTCACAAACTTTCGGTTTCTCACTGAAATTATTTACAAACAGCTTGTGCAATTATGGCATAAATGCTTGTAAATGCTTCTCTGGGATCCCCTTTGTTCAGAAATAGCAGACATATGGCTTTGGCGTTGCTTTTTGGTAATTAGAAGGCCGCTAAATGCCACTGCGCACCACACGTGTATTATGCCCAGCAGTTAAGGGGTTAATTAGGGAGCTTTTAGGGAGCTTGTAGGGTTAATTTTAGCTTTAGTGTAGTGTAGTAGACGACCCCAAGTATTGATCTAGGCCCATTTTGGTATATTTCATGCCACCATTTCACCGCCAAATGCGATCAAATTAAAAAAAACTTTACATTTTTCACAATTTTAGGTTTCTCACTGAAATTATTTACAAACAGCTTGTGCAATTATGGCACAAATGGTTGTAAATGCTTCTATGGGATCCCCTTTGTTCAGAAATAGCAGACATATATGACTTTGGCGTTGCTTTCTGGTAATTAGAAGGCCACTAAATGCTGCTGCGCCTCACACGTGTATTATGGCTAGAAGTGAAGGGGTTAATTAGGGAGTTTGTAGGGAGCTTTGTGGGTTAATTTTAGCTTTAGTGTAGAGATCAGCCTCCCACCTGACACATCCCACCCCCTGATCCCTCCCAAACAGCTCCCTTCCCTTCCCCACCCCACAATTGTCCCCGCCATCTTAAGTACTGGCAGAAAGTCTGCCAGTACTAAAATAAAAGGGTTTTTAAAAATAATAAAACATTTTTTAGCATATTTACATATGCTACTGTGTAGGATCCCCCCCTTAGCCCCCAACCTCCCTGATCCCCCCCAAAACCGCTCTCTAACCCTCCCCTCTGCCTTATTGGGGGCCATCTTGGGTACTGGCAGCTGTCTGCCAGTACCCAGTTTGCAAGAAAATATGTTTTTTGTTTTTCTTTCCCCCGGTTTTTCTGTAGTGTAGCTTCCCACTCCCCACAGACCAACCCCCACCACCTAAATGATGTGTTTTTTATAACATTTTTTTTAACATTTTTTTTTATTTTCCTAAACTTTTTTTTCTGTGTGTAGCGGTTCCCACCCGCTCCCTCCCCGTGCACGCCCCCACCCTCCCGTGCACGTGCCCGCCCCTGGCATACTCGCCCACGATCCCGCCCCCCTCCACATCACGAGGGCCATCGATGGCCGCCAACCGCCTCCCGGTTCGGCTCCCACCCACCAACGCACTGTAAGCCACCGATCTTCGGTGCAGAGAGGGCCACAGAGTGGCTCTCTCTGCACCGGATGGCTTAAAAAGGATATTGCAGGATGCCCCCATATCGAGGCATCACTGCAATAACCGGAAAGCAGCTGGAAGGGAGCAGGATCGCTTCCAGCTGCTTTCCACACTGAGGACGTGCAGGGTACGTCCTCAGGCGTCAACTGCCTTTTTTTTGAGGACGTACCCTGCACGTCCTCGGTCGTTAAGGGGTTAAAATGGCATGCTCTATCTGAATAATGAAAGTTTAATTTTGATTGAGTGTCCCTTTAATAGAAAAACATAATTTATGTAAGAACTTACCTGATAAATTCATTTCTTTCATATTAGCAAGAGTCCATGAGCTAGTGACGTATGGGATACATTCCTACCAGGAGGGGCAAAGTTTCCCAAACCTCAAAATGCCTACAAATACACCCCTCACCACACCCACAAATCAGTTTAACGAATAGCCAAGAAGTGGGGTGATAAGAAAAAAGTGTGAAGCATAAATATAAGGAATTGGAATAATTGTGCTTTATACAAAAAAATCGTAACCACCACAAAAAGGGTGGGCCTCATGGACTCTTGCTAATATGAAAGAAATTAATTTATCAGGTAAGTTCTTACATAAATTATGTTTTCTTTCATGTAATTAGCAAGAGTCCATGAGCTAGTGACGTATGGGATAATGACTACCCAAGATGTGGATCTTCCACGCAAGAGTCACTAGAGAGGGAGGAATAAAATAAAGACAGCCAATTCCGCTGAAAATAATCCACACCCAAAAATAAAGTTTAAATCTTATAAAGAAAAAAACTGAAAATATAAGCAGAAGATTCAAACTGAAACAGCTGCCTGAAGTACTTTTCTACCAAAGACAGCTTCAGAAGAAGAAAACACATCAAAATGGTAGAATTTAGTAAAAGTATGCAAAGAAGACCAAGTTGCTGCTTTGCAAATCTGATCAACTGAAGCTTCATTCCTAAACGCCCAGGAAGTAGAAACTAACCTAGTAGAATGAGCTGTAATCCTTTGAGGCGGAGTTTTACCCGACTCGACATAAGCATGATGAATTAAAGATTTCAACCAAGATGCCAAAGAAATGGCAGAGGCCTTCTGACCTTTCCTAGAACCGGAAAAGATAACAAATAGACTAGAAGTCTTTCGGAAATTCTTAGTAGCTTCAACATAATATTTCAAAGCTCTAACTACATCCAAAGAATGCAATGATTTCTCCTTAGAATTCGTAGGATTAGGACATAATGAAGGAACCACAATTTCTCTAGTAATGTTGTTGGAATTCACAACCTTAGGTAAAAATTTAAAAGAAGTTCGCAACACCGCCTTATCCTGGTGAAAAATCAGAAAAGGAGACACACAAGAAAGAGCAGATAATTCAGAAACTCTTCTGGCAGAAGAGATAGCCAAAAGGAACAAAACTTTCCAAGAAAGTAATTTAATGTCCAATGAATGCATAGGTTCAAACGGAGGAGCTTGAAGAGCCCTCAGAACCAAATTCAAACTCCAAGGAGGAGAAATTGATTTAATGACAGGTTTTATACGAACCAAAGCTTGTACAAAACAATGAATATCAGGAAGATTAGCAATCTTTCTGTGAAAAAGAACAGAAAGAGCAGAGATTTGTCCTTTCAAGGAACTTGCAGACAAACCTTTATCCAAACCATCCTGAAGAAACTGTAAAATTCTCGGAATTCTAAAAGAATGCCAGGAAAAATGATGAGAAAGACACCAAGAAATATAAGTCTTCCAGACTCTATAATATATCTCCCTAGATACAGATTTACGAGCCTGTAACATAGTATTAATCACAGAGTCAGAGAAACCTCTTTGACTAAGAATCAAGCGTTCAATCTCCATACCTTTAAATTTAAGGATTTGAGATCCTGATGGAAAAAAGGACCTTGCGACAGAAGGTCTGGCCTTAACGGAAGAGTCCACGGTTGGCAAGAGGCCATCCGGACAAGATCCGCATACCAAAACCTGTGAGGCCATGCTGGAGAAAACAAATGAACGATTCTCTCTTTAGAAGAGGCCAAGACTGAAGAGCTCTGAAAATTGCAAGGAGTTCCAAAATATTGATCGGTAATCTCACCTCCTGAGATTCCCAAACCCCTTGTGCTGTCAGAGACCCCCACACAGCTCCCCAAACTGTAAGACTTGCATCTGTTGAAATTACAGTCCAGGTCGGAAGAACAAAAGAAGCCCCCTGAACAAAACGATGGTGATCTGTCCACCACGTCAGAGAGTGTCGTACAATCGGTTTTAAAGATATTAATTGAGATATCTTTGTGTAATCCCTGCACCACTGGTTCAGCATACAGAGCTGAAGAGGCCGCATGTGAAAACGAGCAAAGGGGATCGCGTCCGATGCAGCAGTCATAAGACCTAGAATTTCCATGCATAAGGCTACCGAAGGGAATGATTGTGACTGAAGGTTTCGACAAGCTGATATCAATTTTAGACGTCTCTTGTCTGTCAAAGTTAGAGTCATGGACACTGAATCTATCTGGAAACCTAAAAAGGTTACCTGTGTCTGAGGAATCAATGAACTTTTTGGTAAATTGATCCTCCAACCATGATGTTGAAGAAACAACACAAGTCGATTCGTATGAGATTCTGCTAAATGTGAAGACTGAGCAAGTACCAAGATATCGTCCAAATAAGGAAATACCACAATACCCTGTTCTCTGATTACAGACAGAAGGGCACCGAGAACCTTTGTAAAAATTCTTGGAGCTGTAGCTAGGCCAAACGGCAGAGCCACAAACTGGTAATGCTTGTCTAGGAAAGAGAATCTCAGAAACTGATAGTGATCTGGATGAATCGGAATATGCAGATATGCATCCTGTAAATCTATTGTAGACATATAATGCCCTTGCTGAACAAAAGGCAGGATAGTCCTTACAGTTACCATTTTGAATGTTGGTATCCTTACATAACGATTCAATATTTTTAGATCCAGAACTGGTCTGAAGGAATTCTCCTTCTTTGGTACAATGAAGAGATTTGAATAAAACCCCAGTCCCTGTTCCAGAACTGGAACTGGCATAATTACTCCAGCCAACTCTAGATCTGAAACACATTTCAGAAATGCTTGAGCCTTCGCTGGGTTTACTGGGACACGGGAAAGAAAAAATCTCTTTGCAGGAGGCCTTATCTTGAAGCCAATTCTGTACCCTTCTGAAACAATGTTCTGAATCCAAAGATTGTGAACGGAATTGATCCAAATTTCTTTGAAAAAACGTAATCTGCCCCCTACCAGCTGAGCTGGAATGAGGGCCGCACCTTCATGTGGACTTAGGAGCTGGCTTTGATTTTCTAAAAGGCTTGGATTTATTCCAGACTGGAGATGGTTTCCAAACTGATACCGCTCCTGAGGATGAAGGATCAGGTTTTTGTTCCTTGTTGTGACGAAAGGAACGAAAATGATTATTAGACCTAAATTTACCTTTAGATTTTTTATCCTGTGGTAAAAAAGTTCCTTTCCCTCCAGTAACAGTTGAGATAATAGAATCCAACTGAGAACCAAACAATGTATTACCCTGGAAAGAAAGGGAAAGCAGAGTAGACTTAGAAGACATATCAGCATTCCAAGTTTTAAGCCATAAAGCTCTTCTAGCTAAAATAGCTAGAGACATATACCTGACATCAACTCTAATGATATCAAAGATGGCATCACAAATAAAATTATTAGCATGTTGAAGAAGAATAATAATGCTATGAGAATTATGATCTGTTACTTGTTGCTCTAAAGCTTCTAACCAAAAAGTTGAAGCTGCAGCAACATCCGCTAAAGATATAGCAGGTCTAAGAAGATTACCTGAACACAAGTAAGCTTTTCTTAGAAAGGATTCAATTTTCCTATCTAAAGGATCCTTAAAGGAAGTACCATCTGCCGTAGGAATAGTAGTATGCTTAGCAAGAGTAGAGACAGCCCCATCAACCTTAGGGATTTTGTCCCAAAACTCTAATCTGTCAGATGGCACAGGATATAATTGCTTAAAACGTTTAGAAGGAGTAAATGAATTACCCAAATTATTCCATTCCCTGGAAATTACTTCAGAAATAGCACCAGGGACAGGAAAAACTTCTGGAATAACTACTGGAGATTTAAAAACCATATCTAAACATTTAGATTTAGTATTAAGAGGACCAGAATCCTCAATTTCTAATGCAATTAGGACTTCTTTAAGTAAAGAATGAATAAATTCCATTTTAAATAAATATGAAGATTTATCAGCATCAACCTCTGAGACAGAATCCTCTGAACCAGAAGAACCATTATCAGAATCAGAATGATGATGTTCATTTAAAAATTCATCTGAAAAATGAGAAGTTTTAAAAGACTTTTTACGTTTACTAGAAGGAGGAATAACAGACATAGCCTTCTTAATGGATTTAGAAACAAAATCTCTTATGTTATCAGGAACACTCTGAGTATTAGATGTTGACGGAACAGCAACAGGTAATGTAAAAGTACTAAAGGAAATATTATCTGCATTAACAAGTTTGTCATAACAAACAGTACAAACAACATCTTGGAGGAACAGATACCATAAGTTTACAGCAGATACACTTAGCTTTGGTAGCTCCAGCACCAGGCAGCGATTTTCCAGAAGTATCTTCTGACTCAGTTTCAACGTGGGACATCTTGCAATATGTAATAGAAAAAACAACATATAAAGCAAAATTGATCAAATTCCTTAAATGACAGTTTCAGGAATGGGAAAAAATGCCAGTGAACAAGCTTCTAGCAACCAGAAGCAATAAAAAATGAGACTTAAATAATGTGGAGACAATAGTGACGCACATATTTTTTTTTAGCGCCAAAAATGACGCCCACATTATTTGGCGCCACATCCGGAACGCCGACACTTTTGATGCAAAAGAACATCAAAAATGACGCAACTTCCGGCGACACGTATGACGCCGGAAACAGAAAAACATTTTTGCGCCAAAAAAGTCAGCGCCAAGAATGACGCAATAAAATGAAGCATTTTCAGCCCCCGCGAGCCTAACAGCCCACAGGGAAAAAGTCAAATTTTTAAGGTAAAATTGATTTATTCATATGCATTATCCCAAATATGAAACCAACTGTCTGAAATAAGGAATGTTGAACATCCTGAGTCAAGGCAAATAAATGTTTGAATACATATATTTAGAACTATATAAAAAAGTGCCCAACCATAGCTTAGAGTGTCACAGAAAATAAGACTTACTTACCCCAGGACACTCATCTACATGTTGTAGAAAGCCAAACCAGTACTGAAACGAAAATCAGCAGAGGTAATGGTATATAAATAAGAGTATATCGTCGATCTGAAAAGGGAGGTAAGAGATGAATCTCTACGACTGATAACAGAGAACCTATGAAATGGACCCCGTAGAAGGAGATCATTGAATTCAAATAGGCAATACTCTCCTCACATCCCTCTGACATTCACTGCACGCTGAGAGGAAAACCGGGCTCCAACCTGCTGCGGAGCGCATATCAACGTAGAATCTAGCACAAACTTACTTCACCACCTCCATAGGAGGCAAAGTTTGTAAAACTGATTTGTGGATGTGGTGAGGGGTGTATTTGTAGGCATTTTGAGGTTTGGGAAACTTTGCCCCTCCTGGTAGGAATGTATCCCATACGTCACTAGCTCATGGACTCTTGCTAATTACATGAACGAAATCTGCTAGAGGACATCAGTATAAAGTGATTGCCCTTGATTATGCTGCTCGCTATTCCGAGGCAGTTCTCCTTCGTAATAGCTTTCCCAAGTCCATAGCCAAAGAGCTTATGCTGATGTTTAGTAGGGTATGGATACCTAAGGAATTTTTGACAGACTATGGAATTCTGTTTATGTCTAGGGATACAAAAGCATTGTGCAAATTGTTCTGTATAAAACACCTAAAGACCTCATTATATCACCCTCAGACTGATGGTTTAGTAGAGAGGTTCAATAAAACTCTCAAGAGTATGCTAGGAAAAGTAATTGATACAAATGGGAAAAATTGGGACCTTTGTTACCCTATTTAGGGCTAGATTACAAGTGGAGCGCAAAATACAGCTTCAGCAAAAGCAATATTTGGGCTCAACTTACTAATACCAGCGCAAGCAAATGTGTGCTGGTTACAAGTGAGTTGCAATGCGAACACGACCTTGCATTTGCATTGCACGGAAGCATTGTGCTCACAAGAGAGCGCTTCCATAGTTTCCAATGTGACAGAGAAGGGGGTAAGTCGGGCAGCAAAAGAGATATTATATATATATATATATATATATATATATATATATATATATATATATACATACATACATATACATACACACATATGTACAGTATATATACATACACACACATGTATGTGTTAATATATGTATATAACAAAAGAAGTAAGAAGTGTGCTGCCACAGAATAAAACTTAGATTTTGTTTTTTCTCTGTGAATTCAAATAAAAGTAGAACTCATGTACAAAGAAACAGCTTACGCTTTTCGGACATATCCATATTCATAGCCTGTATGTGTCAAACAAGCATCACCATTATAAAAAAAAACAAAACACTAAAATGATTGGTCAATTCATTAACCAATACAATGCAATGTTTACATGAGTTGAAGCACATTGTCATAGAAGTTACTCACCACAAAGTTATATACACACATATTAGTAATCTTCAAAATTGTAATATATTCGGTAAATCTCTTTTTCTTCACGTAGATGTACATATATTACAATGTTACCAAGTGATTCCGAAATCTAAAGCAAATATGGTAGCATAGAAGACTATATACCAATAAAGTAAGGTTTAACCTTAAACTAATTTTTCTAAACTTTTAACCAACAATTAATCAAGTCATATTCACTATTCAGACCAAATGGAACCCTAGTGTTTAGGCTAAAAATCCAGAACATTTCACGTAACTGTAATTTCCTAAGTTTGTCACCTCCTCATTTATGTCTCTATACTTTCTCAATTGGAAATCAAGTTACACTATTTGTACTTGTATTATGACACCTAGTAAAGTGTTGTACTAACCGGGTGGAAGCAGTGCCAATTTGTATGCTAGACATATGTTCCCTAATTCTGGAGTGTATGTCTTGTGTTGTAAAACCTACGTACTGTAAATTGCAAAGTGTGCAATTCAAGATGTATACAACACAATTTAAACACTCTTTAATCTGAAACTTTTCTCCTGTAGACATTGAAGAAAAGGTGTTACCTATTCTCACATTTTTATAAGCCTTACAGCGGCTTCTGCTGCTGCAAAGGTACATACCCTTGTGTCTCAAACAAAAGCTGTTGCATTGGTTAGATTCACGTAATTTGGAGGGGGATAAAATATTACCCAAGCTCTTATTTCATCTATAAGAGCATCTTACACCACACTGCAAAATTAAACCAATTATTAACCAATTTGTCATCAGCTGAAAGAACGTGAAAATGTTTTTGTATGATTTTACACACGTCATAAGATTGATGACTGTATTCTGTGACAAAAATAACTCCCTGGTTGTATTTTCTATCACCCAAAGTACTCTTACCTTTCAAGAGTTGTTGTCTATTCATTTTATCAACTTATTGTCTAGCTTTAGCGATAACTGTTTTGGAAAAACCTTGATCCCTCAATCTTTCAGATTGCACATCAGATTGTGTAATATAGCTCAATTCACTGGAACAATTTATTTTCATACAGATAAATTGTACCTTTGCTATAGCAAAGTCAACATGTCTGGGATGGCAACCTTTGGCAAAAAAATGGCTTTCTGTATACATCAGTGTGTATTGTACCATCAATATTACCATATAAAGTAACATCTAAGAAATGTATTTAGGATTCATCAAAATTATAAGAAATTCAGAACCCAACCTATTCTCATTTAGCCAACTCACAAAATATTCAATCTCATGTACACTCCCTTGCCAGATCAAAATCAAGTAGTCTATGAAACATTTATAGAATCTTATTTTTTGTCTGAAGGGGTTCAAATCCCCAAAGATGTGGGACCTTTCCCACCAACCAAGAAAAAGGCCATCATAGTAGGGGGCAAACTTGGCCCCCATAGCGGTCCCATAACTTTGGCGATAGAAAACTACAGCAAACTCAAAATAATTGTGAGTCAACAAAAAATCAGTGATTCTAATTACAAAATCTTGAAATTCAAGAGTAAATTTGATTTTCCTATTTAGGAAGTATTTTAAAGCCAATAGACAAAACTCATGTAGAATGGATGAATACAAGGCAGTAACATCAATTGTTAGCCAAAAATCCCACTTATACCACTCCACTGTATGTAACAAGTTTAATATATGAGTGGTATCAGATCTAAATAAAATTTTCCTATACCACAACATCAGTACAAGGTAATATTTATAAAGAGGAGAAGCAAGCCCTTAAAGGATTGAGTAGTTGTGAGGATATAGTCATCGGAGGGGCTGACAAACGTGAATCAGTGGTTGTCTTGAACAAGACCGATTATATTTTGCGAGCTGAGCGGCAACTCTCTGTTACCATATTTGCTTTATATTTATGAATCACATATAATATATATATATATATATATATATATATATATTGTAACATATGTACATATATGTATGTGAAGAAAAAAAGATTTACGGTGTGTATTACAATTTGGAAGATTACTTATATGTGTGTATATAACTTTGTGGCGAGTAACTTCTATGACAATGTGCTTAAACTCATGTAAACAATGCATTTTATCGGTTAATGAATTGACCAATCATTTTAGTGTTGGGGTTTTTAAAATGGTTATATTTGTTTGAAACATACAGGCTATGAATACGGATACATCCGAAACGTGTATGCAGTTTCTTTGTACATGAGTTCTACTTGGATTTTATTTTCCTCTGTGAATTCGAATAAAAGTTGAGATTTATTCTCTGGCAGCCCATGACTGGAGTACCTTGGATGTTTGCTGGGGTTCGGTTCAGCGCTTCAAACACAGCTCGTGAGAGAGGGGAAAACACTCCACGAATTTACATTTACTGCATGGAATGAGAGCCTGGGGAGTGAACTGGTAAGGGAACCGTGTATGCTTTAACGCTGATGCAGCGTCGTCCTTTAAAGCTGTTCTGTTCAGCGGAAGGCATTTACACCCCATTTGCAGACTGAAGGAAGGAACTCCATAAGGGGTAAGTGATTTATTTATTTACTAAACAGCCACACTTTGGATCATTTCCTCTATTGGTTTAGAATTTAAAACAGTGAAAATCTTATCAGTTGCCAGCTTTTGAGTTTGGAAACTCTTTGCATGTTTTAACTATGTGTATGTACACAAAAACATATATGTATATAAGCATATACATATATATTTACTTGGAACACACAGTCCCCATAGACTACAATGTAAAGGCACTGACCTCACGATAAATTAGAGCTCCACTTGTAATCTAGCCCTTAATGTTCTCTATCAGCGAGGTTCCCCAGTCTTCTACAGGTTTATCGCCCTTTGAGCTGTTACTAGATATAGTTAAAGAGATATGAGAGAAGGAAACAACACCCTATTGAAGTGTTATTGAACATATATCCCAAATGCAGGACCGTATTGGAAGCTGGTATGCCCATTGTCAGAGAATATATGGGAAAAGCCCAAGAGGTGAAAAAATACAGTTATAACCATATTGCTAGGGTCAAAGTGTTCCAACCTGGAGACAGGGTATTCGTTCTGGTATCTAATGTTGAAATATATTCTTGGCTACTTGACACAGGCCATATGAGATGATTGAAAAAGTGGGTAATGTTAATTATAAAATAAGCCAGTAAGGAAAAATGAAACCTGAGAAAATATATATGTAAATCTGTTAGTTGACTTGAAACCTACAGAATTCCCTGTCACTGAGCCAGAGGTACATATATCTGAAACCCTACCTTTGCATCAAAAGCAAGAGGTTTATGATTTTATAAGAAGAAACAAAGGTATTTTCAGTGGTACTGGGGAAAACTCATGTAATTAAACATGATATAATAAAGGAGCCAGGGAAGAAAGTTTGTCTTAAGTCCTAAAGAGTATCGGAGGTCCGTAGGAGATGTTGAAACTTGGGGTTATTGAAGAGTCACACAGTGAGTGGAACAGTCCAATTGTGCTGGTTCCAAAACCTGATGGTTCAATTGGATTTTGCAATGAATATCGCAAGTTGAATTGTATTTCTAAATTTGACACTTACTCAATGCCTAGAGGTGATGAGTTAATAGAAAAACTATGGAAAACACACTATTTCATGACAATTGATTTAACGAAAGGCTATTGGCAGGTGTCAGTCGCTGATCAAGCAAAGGAACAAACTGCATTTTCACCTTTGACAGATCTTACGAAATCTAGATCCCAAGCTATGGTAAAAAGAACCCAGAAGCAGAACAGGCTTTTAAGCATTTCAAAGATGCCCTCTGTTCTCATCCAGTTTTGGTAACCCCTGAATTCTCTAAAGAGTTTATTGTGCAGGCAGATGCTTCTGATGTTTGTTTAGGAGTAGTCCTCTGCCAAGAGTATTAAGGTGAAGAACACCCTGCTATTTTCCTTAGGAGAAAAATTACTCTATATTGGAGAAAGAATGCCTCACTATTAAGTGGGCTTTAGAAACCCTTAAGTGCTATCAGTTAGTAAGAAAACTTGAGTTAATTACGGACCATGCTCCTCTCACATGAATGAGCCAGAATAAAGGTGGTTCCTTAGCCTGTAATCTTTCAATTTTATTGTTGAACATAGGGCGGTTATTTTGCTTATGATCCTTCTCAGGTACATACTATTATATCCATGGTCACTCAACTCACTGGGTGTGATCTGGGGGTAAGGATAAGTGAAAGAAAGCAGGGAATGGTTATAAATGGGAGGAATACAAGACCAAGCCTTATATGTAGCATTCCTCCTTTCTGTTAAAACCCCAGGGAAAAATTGTAAGTCTGAAGTGTGTAATTTATAAAATTTGTTCTGGGTCCCTAGGGTGGAGTATTTGTAGAGAAGGGTAGACCAGTACCCCAACAGCTATGAAGCTGTCTAAACCAGGTTTTGGATTCGGACCTTGTTATTTATAGGTGTGGCTAGGTGTGCTGCTCCTTTGAGTATAACAGGAAGCCGGTCTTAGGCCTGATAGACTGTTAATCAGCCAGGAGGGATATTGTGATTAAATGTCAGAGAAATGTTGTTTCTCACAGCGCTAGATTAAGTGGCCTATTGCTCCTTCCTATGATGGGTCCCCAACTACCCACAGAAAAAAAAGAAATATACTGTCTACGGTATAGATAGGAGCGCCAAAAAAGGCAAAGTCTGGTATGTGTGGTCGTTATGTTGTGATATATTATGGGAATACCTATGTCAGTGCTGTGTAGGTACTTAGGTATATCCTCAAAATCTCCGGGAACTGATCAACAATAATATAGAATAAAATATAAAATATAAAATATGAAATACAATTTATTACAATATTAATAAACATGGATCCATTGTACATAAAAACAGCAAATATAAATTCGGTACAATAAAATGTTGGTATAAAATGTGTGCCAAAAATGAAATAGAAAGCCAAGAAAATGGGTGGGACCCTGCCGAAGGGGGGACCCAATTGTAGGCCAATCTAACAAGTCTCTTTACAACAAGTAGCTTAAAAACAAATACAGACAAAATAGGAGTTAGGGTCGGTTATTGGCACTACCGTACACCTCCGAGTTATTGTCTTATGTGCCCTTGTGAGGGTGTAGGCTTAGTGGTTAAATACAATAAGAAGAGTACTGATAAATGCAATGTACAAATAATATCACAGAGAGAGGCCAAAGAAAGTATAATAGAAGTCTAAAAAGTGCTGTGCCAAAGGGTGACAATATAAATACAATTGGAATATACTTAAAATACAATACAATCGAAATACACTTAAAAATATGCCGTTCAAGTCGATAGTAGTGTTTACAAAAATATAAAATGAGTGAGGATCATGAGAAAAGGATGCAAAAATTGTGATCACATAACAAAAATAAAACAAAAATAAAACAAAAATGTTATCCTGATTGTGTCCAAAATCTGTGCAGAAAAAATTCAAATAAATCCAAGTTAATGTTCATAAAAATTCAAATAAGTCCAAGATAATGTTCATAGAGACAGGTGATGCCCTTATGATAATCCAATAAAAGTTAAAATTAATGTCCAGCAATAAGAACCATTGTGTCCATAAATACCAGGTGGTGAAATAAATGCAAAAAATAAAAACAAAAACAAAAAACAAAAAATATATTGGTTATTAAAAATAAAAAAGTAAAAATCAAAATTACAGTAGAAAGCTGGGAAATCCTAAAAACCTGAAAACGAAAAATAATAACATAGTATAGTACTGTTAAGATACTAGATAAATCAAGGAATATAGCTCACCATATAATTGCCAACGCGTTTCGGCCCACAACTGGGGCCTTTTTTTTGGCGCTCCTATCTATACCGTAGACAGGATATTTTGATTAAAGAAACGTTATTTCTATGAACTGTTTTGTAAAAGGATATTGTTCTACAAAGTGCTGTGATGTGATGTCCTTAAAGGAAAGGATTAACCTTTTTCATTATGGATAGTGCATTTTTGCTGTTGCAGTCTAAATTAAGCAAATTAAGCAAAAGTGGGCTGTCCTGTGCTGCATTTTTTGCCATAGAAGACTGTGGTTTTAAGTGTTCTTGTCAATATATAGTCACCAATATGACTACATATTGGTGACTATGGATGTAAGGAGCCTCTATACTGTTATCCCACACCCAGATGGCATAAGTGCAATAGAAATGGCACTAACCCACTACCTATACGTTGGACCCCCCACCACATTCATTTTGAACCTATTAGAGAAATGTCTGAAACTTAACTACTTTTGGTTTGAAAAGTGCTTCTACCAGCAACTTATGCGGACGGCTATGGGGTCAAATGTGGCCCCTGCCTATGCCAACTTATTTATGGAGTAATATGAAACGGTGACAATGGATGTATATAACCATACAAACATCAAGGGTTATAAAAGATACATTGATGATGTATTCATTATCTGGCAAGGACAGGAGGAATAATTGATTACATGGGTCAATAAACTGAACGACAGAGTCCCCAATCAAATTTGAACAAAAATTTGAATGTGAATTTATTGATTTTCTGGACCTGAGAATCTACAAAAATTATACACTACTCTGTACACAAAACCCACACACAGAAATTCTCTACTGTGCCACTAGCAATCACCCACCACCCACTCGTAAGGCTATCATCAAGTCTCAAATGATGAGAAATAATACGAACCAGGATAATCAGCTGAAGATGATGGCCAATAAATTCCCCCAACATGGCTACAAGAAGAGCCTAATGAGAGAAGTAATAGGGGAGATCACAACAAAGCCCAATGAGGTCAGGGGTACATCAAATGATGATAACAGGGCGCAAATGGTCTTCACGACCACTTATAACCCAGCAAAGAATGAACTGGCTGATAACATCAGGAATAGTTGGGAGATCCTGGAGACAGATAGGACCTTACCATTTAGTCAGATGGAACGACCTATTATGGGCTACAAACGTGGGAGGAACCTGAGGGATAGCCTGATGCTCACGGATCCATAACATTTCTATGAAAAGCAGCAATGGCTAAAGAATAAGAGAATTGGCTGTTTCAGATGCACAGGTTGTACCACTTGTAGCGGGATGATTCCATGCAAAAACTTTGACCACCCCGACAACACTAAGAAATTTACCATCAAACACTTCATCACATGTACTATGAGTCATGTAATTTACCTACTCAGCTGCTGTTGCGGACAGTTCTATGTTGGTAAAACTGTTGACAATGCCTGTCTAAGAATGGCAAACCATAGGTCTGCAATACGCAGTGCATTGGACAAAGGTGTGTCAGGGTGCCAGGAATCAGACTGAGACGAGAAGTGCAAAAATAATCACACCTTTATTAATAGCAAAAAATAATAAAAAGTCCAAAAGTCAAATAACAAGCCAGGAGTCAAAACCAGAGCTGGTAGTCAGACAAGCCGAGTCAGGAGCCAAAGCGAATAGTCAGATCAGCCGGAATCAGGAACAAGGAAAACAGCAGAGTCAGGAACAAGCCAGGGATCAGGAACCAGGAAGGACGTCAGGCAGCCAGGTAATACACAGGAACTCTCACAAACAGGTCTGAGACAACGCAAAGGCAAAGCATACTGAACAGAGGCCCTTGAAATAATAAGTGATGATATCACAATTCTGAGACTGCATCCTGTCTCAGAATTGGATGATGCACACCAGTCTGGACATAAAAGGAAGTGCAGGAAAGGAGCAGTATTCCCCACAATGCACCATAGTCAGCAAGAGAGGTGAGTAAAATGGCTGCCAGCAGCACATGGCAAACACAACAGGGAAAAAAAACCCTGACAGTACCCTCCCCTCAACGACCCCTCCCCCACGGGAGGACAAAAGGCTTATTGGGGAAACGGGCATGGAAAGCACGGAGGGGGGGCGGGAGCATGAACATCAGAGGAGGGAACCCAAGAACGCTAATCCGGAACGGCAACATACTCCTACATAGCACAATTCTCTGCAACAAACAGAGGGTACACCTGGCCCAGAGGAGGAATGGCTCCGGGTTGCAGGTCTATGGCACAATCATAAGACCGGTGAGGAGGCAATGTACCGGCACGCACCTTGTCAAACACGTCTAGAAACTCTCGGTACTCCTCTGGCAATTGAGATACAGAAGAAGTGCACAAGACTTTAACTGGTTTCCGAATACAAGTGGAAATACATTGCGGGGACCACAACAAAATTTCGGACCTGCGCCAGTTGAGACTGGGATTGTGTTTTTGGAGCCAGGGATAACCCAGAACAACCGGAAAATGCGGAGAGTTTCTCACCTGGAACTGGAGGGTTTCAAAATGGAGAGCCCCAACAGCCATGGACAACGGAGCAGTTTCGTGAGTAATGAGTGCGGGCTGAAGGGGCCTGCCATCAATGGCCTCAATAGCAAGCGGAACGGACCGAGGCAAAACAGGAATGTAGTGCTTTGATACAAAAGCACTGTCAATGAAATAGCCCGCAGCTAGAGCCTGAGTGACTATGGAGGAGTCCACCCAGGAAAGGACAACCGTGACCAAAGGTTTCTCCTTAAGCGGTTCCGGGGACAAGGATAAACCACCCAAGGTCTGCCCCGGACAGGACCTTAGGTGTGAGCATTTCCCGGCCGTGTAGGACAAAACTTCAAAAGGTGGCCCTGTAACCCACAATAGAGGCAGAGCCCCTCCCTCCTCCTAAAGGCCCTCTCCACTGCGAAGAGACGCGTGAATCCCAGCTGCATCGGTTCAGCAGTACCTGGTGACTCGGGACCAGGAGGCATGGGTGGGAACGAACACGTAAGAGACAACAGAACAGAAGGCTTCCGCAAGCGCTCCTTGAAAGAGGGCCTCTCTCCGAGTCTGATGTCAATTAGGATAAAAAAAAGACACCAATGCCACGATATCCTCTGGTAAATCTCTGGCAGCAACTTTGTCTTTAATTGCATCAGAGAGCCGATGAAAGAAGGCGGCAACAAGAGCTTCATTGTTCCAACCTACCTCTGCGGCAAGCGTACGGAACTCAATAGCATACTGAGCAACAGATCTTGTACCTTGCTGAATGGACACGAGTCGTTTAGCAGCAGAGGAGGAGCGAGTCGGAACATCAAATACCCTTCGAAAGGAGGCCACAAATTCAGGATATTTTGAAATCACAGGTTTATTAGTCTCCCACAAGGGATTAGCCCAGGCAAGAGCTGTGTCAGAGAGTAAGTAAGATGTAGTAAGATGAGAAATTCCACCTTAGCTCTGTCAGAGGGAAACGCCTGAGTTAACATCTCAAAGTAAATGCCCACCTGGTTCAAAAACCCTCTGCACTGAATAGGATTGCCTCCATATCGCTGAGGTAGAGGTGCAGAACCAGACATGGTCTTGGTAGGCATAGGTGTAGCAGCGGAAACAGGAGCAGCCATAACTTGCGGGACACTTTGGTCCAAATGTGCAATGCGAGCCAGCAGGGTTTGCAGGGCTAGTGCAAATTGATCCAAGCGGAGATCCTGTTCATCCATCCTGGAAATAATGGCAGGTAAAGGTGGATTATTAGCACATCAGGATTCATGGCCTTTGCGTAATGTCAGGGTGCCAGGAATCAGACTGAGACGAGAAGTGCAAAAATAATCACACCTTTATTAATAGCAAAAAATAATAAAAAGTCCACAAGACAAATAACAAGTCAGGAGTAAAAACCAGAGCTGGTAGTCACACGAGCCGAGTCAGGAGCCAAAGCAAATAGTCAGACGAGACGGAATCAGGAACAAGGAAAACAGCAGAGTCAGGAACAAGCCAGGGATCAGGAACCAGGAAGGACGTCAGGCAGCCAGGTAATACACAGGAACTCTCACAAACAGGTCTGAGACAACGCAAAGGCAAAGCATACTGAACAGAGGCCCTTTAAATAATATGTGATGACATCACAATTCTGAGACTGCATCCTGTCTCACATGGATGATGCACACCAGTCTGGCTATAAAAGGAAGTGCAGGAAATGAGCAGCATCCCCCACAATGCACCATAGTCAGCAAGAGAGGTTAGTAAAATGGCTGCCAGCAGCACATGGCAAACACAACAGGGAAAAAAAAACCTGATAAGGTGTATCTGATCAACCAGTAGTGAGACATTTTTTACAGGCAAAACATAAGGTCACGGATATGAGGTTTATCTTAATTGATCATGTCAATTAAGATCGGGATAGAACACTCCTTCAATTGGAATCAAGATGGATTTTCCGCCTTGGTACCCTACATCCACATGGCCTAAATATGTCAAATGACTGGCACTGCTATCTATGAACCCAGAACACATGGGTAAGTCAGCTATACTTGGCTATAAATTAGGATTTCGGACCAGGGTACACCCTATGCCATAATTGGATGCACGTTCTGTCTGACCTAATAATTCTCATAATAATCTACAAATTACAGTACTTATGGCCTATCATGGATGCAACACATGTGACATACATGAAGTAACATTGATGTCCCCGGTAAGAAATATCCTCTGACATGAGTCTAATACACCTCTGACCGGTTTTTACCCTAATTGACATCTGTTTACCACTACTAACTCTGAGACCCTTGTTAACTTTTAACTATGTGTTTAATATTGTAGGCCTATAACAAACAAGGAGATATACACATAGGTGTACAACTTTCTCTCTCTCTCTCTCTCTCTCTCTCTCTCTCTCTCTCTCTCTCTCTCTCTCTCTCTCTCTCTCTCTCTCTCTCTCTCTCTCTCTCTCTCTCTCTATATATATATATATATATATATATATATATACACAACGTTGACTAATTATACTATTGGCATTTATAACTCTGATTTTGATTGCCATTTGTTAACAGTGGACCAATGATATGCTATCTGCAATGAGGTCACTGTGGAGGTTAACCTGAAGCCTGGGCACAAGATCTGCAATGCATACCTGTATACCCATATAGCTACTGATACTATGATTGTCGCTTGTAAAGTGACAGACTAATGATTTAATATGAAGTCTGAACACTATATACCCTCTTTTTGGGTGACACATGGTGGATTGATGCTATACTATGCTTTATTATGTGGTACATAATCCTATTGTTTAAAATACTTGACATACTACACTGTGATTGTTGACAGCTCCCTGGTTACTTAATATGACCTCCAATTACTGATCCTTAACCCCTATTGGATGTGTATAAGACCCCTTTTGATGTGATGTCTATCTATGGGATATTTTCTGTTGACTCTATAGTACTTTAAATCAATGTTGCATTAACATATGTCCACTAAAACACATGGTCACCCTAAACATAGGGCTTTATGCGGGGGGGGGGACATTATGATCACAGCTCGCGCTATGTGTTGCATATTCCAGACCCCACTGTGCTGACAAGATAGAACTTGTTAGGTATGGCTGGCATAAGTATTACCACTATCAGTTACTCACACTGAGCTCCACAGTTATAAGAATGTACCTTTAATTGTGACACTGTGCATATAGCGTTTAGCCTACGCTGCACATATCACAAACATTTGTAAATTAGCCATGCGGCTTTGAGTTACTTAGAGCTACGCCCGCGCTAGCCCTGTAATCTTTGTGCTTTATTCTAGTATTACAGAGGTGGCTGAGCTGTGATAACATGATTGACTATTAGAGGGCAACTACACACACAGCAGGTACGCTAATATTATTTGTGATCTGTATGTAACCAACACACTGTTGGTTAATAACGTATCTTATTACGCATATGATGTTATATACATTAGAACATTGACTCGTTTTATATGGACTGTGATATACCCGTGCTGTGTGAATTTTTATAAGGTACAACACATGTTATGGTTTCATGCTCCTATTGTTCTATGGATTACTATATACATTAACAGCATACATATATTCACATTAGGCTTTGGTATACATAGTAATACGTGTCAGCTATCTGATCACACAGATTGGGTCATTATTACTGACCCTGCAATAACATTATGAACTAGTACATTTAACTGTATAGTAATGTAACATAGTAGTGAATGATACTTGC
Source organism: Bombina bombina (assembly GCF_027579735.1). Lineage (NCBI taxonomy): Eukaryota > Metazoa > Chordata > Amphibia > Anura > Bombinatoridae > Bombina > Bombina bombina. Next base: position 1,141,257,322 of record NC_069499.1, read on the forward strand.
ACTCTAATCACTTGATACTGTAATGGAATTGTTATTTTTTTTTATATTTTTATATATATATATATATATATATATATATATATATATATATATATATATATATATATATATAATGTGTTGGGGATACATCTTATTTATGTATTCATGTTTTTTAATAATTTTTTTCATTATTTATTATATTGTGTCTTGGTATCCAGACAACTAGGTGGTTGTCTTGACATCTGGTTTTGGCGCAATTTTTTGCACTGTCTGGTGGGAGGGGCTTATTAGGTTTTTAAGGCACTATGTTTCACTTGAACTGTGTTTGGTCTGAGGAAGGGGGTCTGCGAACCCCGAAACGTCACCATATAATAAATAATCTATATTTATCTAAATCCAGCGAGTGCAGTCCTTAAAGGGACACTGTACCCAAAAATTTAATTTCATGATTCAGATTGAGCATGAAATTTCAAGCAAATTTCGAATTTACTCTGATTATCAAATTATCTTCATTCTCTTGGTATCTTTATTTGAAATGCAAGAATGTAGTTTAGATGCCGGCCCATTTTTGTTGAACAACCTGGGTTGTCCTTGCTGATTGGTGGATAAATTCATCAACCAATAAAAACGTGCTGTCCAGAGTACTGAAACCAAAAAAAAGCTTAGATGCCTTCTCTTTAAAAAAATGATAGCAAGAGAAAGAAGAAAAATTGATAATAGGAGTAAATTAGAAAGTTGCTTAAAATTGCATGCTCTTTCAGAATTACAAATGAACAAATTTGGGTTCAGTGTTCCTTTAATTGTATAAACCTATACAAATATATATATATATATATATATATATATATATATATATATATATATATATATATATATATATATATATATATATAAAAAAACAAAGGTTAAACAACATAGCTGCGCTAAAGAAGTCATCAATATATTTTTGGGAGATGCTGTGCTAGTCAAAGAGGTCTTAATTTGTAAAGTTTAAAAACTCATTTCTTAATTGATCTCCATTAAATAGTTCACCAAGTCAAAAATTAACCAATTAGATGAAACACGGTATCATGAATTGTATCTTAAATATATCATGCTAAAAACATGTCCTCACAGATCAGCGGGTTAGTGATCTGTTGAGCTTATCTGAGGGCCAGTATGGCACCTGAATTTGTGTGCCACCTATCTGTACAGATATGTAATAAAGGAGCCAGAAACTTAGATGTCTCAGAAGGTCTCAAGGTAATTATTAAACTGCCAGTATACAATGCTTTTTAAACACGGCAGTAGAAAAAATATACTGTCTCTTCCAAATGGATTTTTTTTTCCTGTGAGACATGTCACTGAACACCAATAAAGCATTGGGAGACCTGCAATCCTTATGGACTGATTGTAGAGCACACTTGCTGCGAGTCTCAAAACCAAAATAAAAACCTTAATAGGGACAGTAAAGCCAAAATTAAACTTCCATGATTTAGATAGAGCATGCCATTTTAAAGAACTTTTCCAAATTATGCTTAACTGATAATTTCCTTTCCCTCTGTATGTAGAAAGTCCACAGCTTCATTCCTTACTTGTGGGAATACAGAACCTGGCCAGAAACCCCAGCCAAATACTTAAATACGTCTCCCAATCCCCTAATCCCCCAGTCATTCTGCAGAGGTAACAAGGAACAGAAGGAGAAATATCCGGGTATAAATGGTGCAAAAAGAACAACAACATCCTCATACAGATGGAAAGGAAATTATCAGGTAAGAATAATTAATGTTTTTCATCTTAATATGAGGAGAGTCCACGTCTTCATTACTTACTTGTGGGAAACATATACCCAAGCTCTAGAGGACACTGAATGAACGGAAGGGTAAAAAGATAGGCGGACCCTATTCTGAGGGCACCACAGCCTGCAAAACCCTGCTCCCAAAAGCAGCTTCAGTCGAAGCCAAAAAGATCAAATAAGAAAAAAAATTTAAAAAATTATGTGAGGAAGACCAGGTAGAATCCCTACAATTCTGATCGCTAAATGCCTCACTCAAACCCCAAGAGGGAGCCACAGCTCTAGATGAATGAGCCTTAAGCCTCTGAGGAGGCTTGCATCCTGCGGAATCTGTAAGATAAGCAAACAAGCTCCTCCACCAGAAAAAACAAGTAAGTCGCTAAAGCTTCTGGCCCCTTACACTTCTCAGAATAGACAAGGAAGAAGTTTAACAAAAAATTCCTAGTAGCCTGAAGATAGAACTTCAAGGCCCGAACCACATCCAAGTTATAAAAACAGAATTTATGCTTACCTGATAAATTACTTTCTCCAACGGTGTGTCCGGTCCACGGCGTCATCCTTACTTGTGGGAATATCTCTTCCCCAACAGGAAATGGCAAAGAGTCCCAGCAAAGCTGGCCATATAGTCCCTCCTAGGCTCCGCCCACCCCAGTCATTCGACCGACGGACAGGAGGAAAAAATAGGAGAAACCATATGGTACCGTGGTGACTGTAGTTAGAGAAAATAATTCATCAGACCTGATTAAAAAACCAGGGCGGGCCGTGGACCGGACACACCGTTGGAGAAAGTAATTTATCAGGTAAGCATAAATTCTGTTTTCTCCAACATTGGTGTGTCCGGTCCACGGCGTCATCCTTACTTGTGGGAACCAATACCAAAGCTTTAGGACACGGATGAAGGGAGGGAGCAAATCAGGTTACCTAAACGGAAGGCACCACGGCTTGCAAAACCTTTCTCCCAAAAATAGCCTCCGAAGAAGCAAAAGTATCGAATTTGTAAAATTTGGCAAAAGTGTGCAGTGAAGACCAAGTCGCTGCCTTACATATCTGATCAACAGAAGCCTCGTTCTTGAAGGCCCATGTGGAAGCCACAGCCCTAGTGGAGTGAGCTGTGATTCTTTCAGGAGGCTGCCGTCCGGCAGTCTCGTAAGCCAATCGGATGATGCTTTTAAGCCAAAAGGAAAGAGAGGTAGAAGTCGCTTTTTGACCTCTCCTTTTACCTAATAGACGACAAACAGAGAAGATGTTTGTCTGAAATCTTTTGTAGCTTCTAAATAGAATTTTAGAGCACGGACTACGTCCAAATTGTGTAACAAACGTTCCTTCTTTGAAACTGGATTCGGACACAAAGAAGGTACAACTATCTCCTGGTTAATATTTTTGTTATAAACAACCTTTGGAAGAAAACCAGGCTTAGTACGCAAAACCACCATATCTGCATGAAACACCACATAGGGCGGAGAACACTGCATTGCAGATAACTCTGAAACTCTTCTAGCAGAAGAAATAGCAACCAAAAACAAAACTTTCCAAGATAACAACTTAATATCTATGGAATGTAGATGTTCAAACGGAACCCCTTGAAGAACTGAAAGAACTAGATTTAAACTCCAGGGAGGAGTTAAAGGTCTGTAAACAGGCTTGATCCTAACCAGAGCCTGAACAAATGCTTGAACATCTGGCACAGCTGCCAGTCGTTTGTGTAGTAAGACAGATAAAGCAGAAATCTGTCCTTTTAGAGAACTCGCAGATAATCCTTTATCCAAACCTTCTTGCAGAAAGGAAAGAATCTTAGGAATTTTTATCTTATTCCATGGGAATCCTTTGGATTCACACCAGCAGATATATCTTTTCCATATTGTATGGTAAATCTTTCTAGTTACCGGTTTTCTGGCCTGAACCAGAGTATCTATCACAGAATCTGAAAACCCACCCTTTGATAGAATCAAGCATTCAATCTCCAAGCCGTCAGCTGGAGGGAGACCAGATTTGGATGTTCGAATGGACCCTGAACAAGAAGGTCCTGTCTCAAAGGTAGCTTCCATGGTGGAACCGATGACATATTCACCAGGTCTGCATACCAAGTCCTGCGTGGCCACGCAGGAGCTATCAAGATCACAGAGGCCCTCTCCTTTTTTATCCTGGCTACCAGCCTGGGAATGAGAGGAAACGGTGGGAACACATAAGCTAGGTTGAAGGTCCAAGGTGCTACTAGTGCATCCACTAGAGTCGCCTTGGGATCCCTGGATCTGGACCCGTAGCAAGGAACCTTGAAGTTCTGACGAGACGCTATCAGATCCATGTCTGGAATGCCCCATAATTGAGTCAACTGGGCAAAGATCTCCGGGTGGAGTTCCCACTCCCCCGGATGGAATGTCTGGCGACTCAGATAATCCGCTTCCCAGTTTTCCACACCTGGCATGTGGATCGCAGATAGATGGCAGGAGTGATCCTCCGCCCATTGTATTATTTTGGTCACTTCTTTCATCGCCAGGGAACTCCTTGTTCCCCCCTGATGATTGATATACGCAACAGTCGTCATGTTGTCTGATTGGAATCTTATGAATCTGGCCTTTGCAAGCTGAGGCCAAGCCCTGAGAGCATTGAATATCGCTCTTAGTTCCAGAATGACCCACTCTGGTCTGCGGAAGCTCATTCCCTGGGATAGGTGGCCCAGGGTTAGCCACCAACGGAGTGAATCTCTGGTCTTCTGATCTACTTGAATCACTGGAGACAAGTCTGTATAGTCCCCATTCCACTGTTTCAGAATGCACAGTTGTAATGGTCTTAGATGAATTCGCGCAAAAGGAACTATGTCCATTGCTGCAACCATCAACCCTACTACTTCCATGCACTGAGCCATGGAAGGACGTGGAACAGAATGAAGAACTTGACAAGCGCTTAGAAGTTTTGACTTTCTGACATCTGTCAGAAAAATCCTAATTTCTAAGGAATCTATTATTGTTCCCAAGAAGGGAACTCTTGTTGACGGAGACAGAGAACTTTTTTCTATGTTCACCTTCCATCCGTGAGATCTGAGAAAGGCCAGAACGATGTCTGTATGAGCCTTTGCTTTTGAAAGGGACGACGCTTGTATTAGAATGTCGTCCAAGTATGGTACTACTGCAATGCCCCTCGGTCTTAGAACCGCTAGAAGGGACCCGAGTACCTTTGTGAAAATCCTTGGAGCAGTGGCTAATCCGAATGGGAGGGCCACAAACTGGTAATGTTTGTCCAGAAAGGCGAACCTTAGGAACTGATGATGTTCTTTGTGGATAGGAATATGTAGGTACGCATCCTTTAGATCCACGGTAGTCATAAATTGACCTTCCTGGATAGTGGGTAGAATCGTTCGAATGGTTTCCATTTTGAACGATGGTACCCTGAGAAATTTGTTTAGGATCTTTAAATCCAGAATTGGTCTGAAGGTTCCCTCTTTTTTGGGCACTACGAACAGATTTGAGTAAAATCCCATTCCTTGTTCCGTCATTGGAACTGGGTGTATCACTCCCATCTTTAACAGGTCTTCTACACAATGTAAGAACGCCTGTCTCTTTATTTGGTTTGAGGATAAGTGAGACATGTGGAACCTTCCCCTTGGGGGTAGTTCCTTGAATTCCAGAAGATAACCCTGAGAAACTATTTCTAGCGTCCAGGGATCCTGAACATCTCTTGCCCAAGCCTGAGCAAAGAGAGAGAGTCTGCCCCCCAATAGATCCGGTCCCGGATCGGGGGCTACTCCTTCATGCTGTTTTGTTAGCGGTAGCAGGCTTCTTGGTCTGCTTACCCTTGTTCCAGCCTTGCATCGGTTTCCAGGCTGGCTTGGACTGTGAGGCATTACCCTCTTGCTTAGAGGATGCAGAATTAGAGGCCGGTCCGTTCCTGAAATTACGAAAGGAACGAAAATTAGACTTATTCTTGGCCTTGAAAGGCCTATCTTGTGGGAGGGCGTGGCCCTTTCCCCCAGTGATGTCTGAGATAATCTCTTTCAATTCTGGTCCAAAGAGAGTTTTACCCTTGAAGGGGATGTTAAGCAATTTTGTCTTGGATGATACATACGCTGACCAAGACTTTAGCCAAAGCGCTCTGCGCGCCACAATTGCAAACCCTGAATTTTTCGCTGCTAATCTAGCTAATTGCAAAGCGGCATCTAAAAAAAAAGAGTTAGCCAACTTAAGTGCGTGAACTCTGTCCATAACCTCCTCATATGGAGTCTCTCTACTGAGCGACTTTTCTAGTTCCTCGAACCAGAACCACGCTGCTGTAGTGACAGGAACAATGCACGAAATGGGTTGTAGAAGGTAACCTTGCTGTACAAAAATCTTTTTAAGCAAACCCTCCAATTTTTTATCCATAGGATCTTTGAAAGCACAACTATTCTCAATAGGAATAGTAGTGCGCTTGTTTAGAGTAGAAACTGCCCCCTCGACCTTAGGGACTGTCTGCCATAAGTCCTTTCTTGGGTCGACCATAGGAAATAATTTCTTAAATATAGGAGGGGGAACAAAAGGTATGCCGGGCTTCTCCCACTCCTTATTCACTATGTCCGCCACCCGCTTGGGTATAGGAAAAGCGTCGGGGTGCACCGGAACCTCTAGAAACTTGTCCATCTTGCATAATTTTTCTGGAATGACCAGGTTGTCACAATCATCCAGAGTAGATAACACCTCCTTAAGCAGTGGCGGAGATGTTCTAATTTAAATTTAAATGTCACAACATCAGGTTCAGCCTGTTGAGAAATTTTTCCTGAATCTGAAATTTCCCCATCTGACAAAACCTCCCTCATGGCCCCTTCAGATTGGTGTGAGGGTATGACAGAACAATTATCATCAGCGCCCTCCTGCTCTTCAGTGTTTAAAACAGAGCAATCGCGCTTTCTCTGATATGCAGGCATTTTGGATAAAATATTTGCTATGGAGTTATCTATTACAGCCGTCAATTGTTGCATGGTAATAAGCATTGGCGCGCTAGAAGTACTAGGGGCCTCCTGCGTGGGCAAAACTGGTATAGACACAGAAGGAGATGATGTAGAACCATGTCTACTCCCTTCATCCGATGAATCATCTTGGGCAACCTCATTATCTGTGACAGTATTGTCATTACATTGTTTGGACGCTATGGCACAATTATCACACAATTTTGAAGGGGGAGACACATTGACTTTCATACATATAGAACATAGCTTATCTGAAGGCACAGACATGTTAAACAGGCTTAAACTTGTCAATAAAGCACAAAAACCGTTTTAAAACAAAACCGTTACTGTCTCTTTAAATTTTAAACAGAGCACACTTTATTACTGAATATGTGAAAAAATATGAAGGAATTGTTCAAAATTTACCAAAATTTCACCACAGTGTCTTAAAGCCTTAAAAGTATTGCACACCAATTTTCAGAGCTTTAACCCTTAAAATAACGAAACCAGAGCCGGTTACAGATTTAACCCCTATACAGTCCCAGCTACAGCCTTTGCTGTGACTTTACCAAGCCCAGAGGGGAATACGATACCAAATGACGCCTTCTAGGAACTTTTCCAACTACTTTCAGGTCCTCACACATGCATCTGCATGTCTTGCTCTCAAAAACAACTGCGCAGTAATGGCGCGAAAATGAGGCTCAGCCTACAACTGGGAAGGCCCTTCCTGACTGGAAAAGGTGTCTAACATAGTGCCTGGCGTTAAAAAACGTTCCCCAAGTTTATAAGTGTGAATTATCAGCATAAACATGTATAAAATGTCCAAATAAAGCAATCGATTTAGCCCATAAAAGTGTCTACCAGTTTTATAGCCCATATTAAGCCCTTTATTCTGTTTGAGACTAAGAAAATGGCTTACCGGCCCCCATGAGGGGAAATGACAGCCTTCCAGCATTACACAGTCTTGTTAGAAATATGGCTAGTCATACCTTAAGCAGAAAAGTCTGCTAACTTTTTCCCCCAACTGAAGTTACTTCATCTCAACAGTCCTATGTGGAAACAGCAATCGATTTTAGTTACTGTCTGCTAAAATCATCTTCCTCTCACAAACAGAAATCTTCATCTTTTTCTGTTTCAGAGTAAATAGTACATACCAGCACTATTTTAAAATAACAAACTCTTGATAGTAGAATAAAAAAACTAAACACCACATACTCTTAACCATCTCCGTGGAGATGTTGCCTGTGCAACGGCAAAGAGAATGACTGGGGTGGGCGGAGCCTAGGAGGGACTATATGGCCAGCTTTGCTGGGACTCTTTGCCATTTCCTGTTGGGGAAGAGATATTCCCACAAGTAAGGATGACGCCGTGGACCGGACACACCAATGTTGGAGAAATAATCCCTCCTTCAAAGAAGGAGGATTAGGACACAAGGAAGGAACCACATTTTATGATAGATGAAGTTGTGATGAGAAACAACCATAGGAAGAAAACTAACGAAGAGCACAGCTCTAGCCGTATGACAACTAGGTAAGGGTCCTGACCTTGCAAGACAGCCAACTCAGAAAATCTGTGCGCTAAAGCAATAACCAATAGAAACAAGACAATCTTTCAAAAAGAAAGATTTAACATCAACTCAATGAATACGCCCAAACGGAGCCATCTGCAAAACATTAGAACAAGAAGTAAACCCAAAAGAAAAGTACTAAACACAGGCCTGAACTAATCAAAACCTGAGCAAAACTGACATCTGGAAGCTCGTAAGCGTCCTGAGCAGTAAGATAGATAGGGCCTAAAACTATCCCCTAAGGGAGCTACAGATAGTCCTTTCCCTAGAACATCCTGGAGAAAAGAAAAGGATCCCAAAAAAACCTTGCCTTATGCCATGAGAATCCCCCCTCTACATACCATAAGAAGTAGGTCCTGCACCCCTTATGATAGAAGCGACCATATCCCGGCCTAACTACTAATCCGAGAGAAACAACACTCCATCAGAAAAACCTCTTTTGGCTAAGGCTAAGAGAACAAATGCATGATGTGAAAAACACAAGGATCCTGCACTCTCAGGTTCCAGAACAAGGTCCATAGAGGCAAAGCCCCGAAACTGAGACCTAACTCTAAAAGTAAACTAAGCAAACCGTCTCACTGACGTCTGCTCCCACTAAGAGCGACCCTCCACCACAAAGAGCGATATGGCCAAAGAGAATAAGGTTAAAATAACCCCTCTATGGAAAGCTAGAATTCTAGCATATGCAGACTGAAAATGCCGGAGCCCCCCCAGGGAGCAAACCCACCTTCTTCTACAGAAGCGGAGGAGCTAACCTGCTCCTTGAAAGTATTAAAGAAGACTGCTCCAGCAGGAGTCAACTCCAAGCCTCAGCTTGCTAGGCAGGGTAGCCATCCCATAGGCCACGTAGTCCTGTTGAAGAGTACACCAATAGATTGGAACGGTGGCGATGACCCGACGTAGGCTTCTGCCCACCATCAACCACGAGATCCCCCGATAAGCAGGAGGAACTTTCCTTCTTCAAAAGAGGGTCTCCCCACTAAGAGGTCCCAACTGGAATGAACCCCGAAGACCAAATACTCCAAGCAGAATGCTTGCTGAGGAGACAAAAGGAACAATCGGGAGGAAACTCCCAACCCGTTGACCTCCTTACGACACTTTCTCCACACTGATAGATCCAAACCATTAAGGAGATCTGAACGGAACACTGGGAATTGATTTCCTCCACCGGTACTCCATGTAAGACTGTTTAAGGCTGAAACACCAACATTTTGTCGACCTCTAGGCATTGGCAGTGTCTATCTCTCACCACCCCCACTTCACAAAGACCAGAAGGGGGCTGGAGGACATAACCCAAATGGAAAATTTGCAAGAACTCTGGATTCACAAAAAGCTGCCACAGCAGAATTCAACGCTACGCCTTCAGCGTGCTAGGCAGGGTACCCTGCAACAAAACAGCATCCAGATCCACCCTGGAGTCGACACCAGCAACTCAGGTCTCGATCCAACTCAGAGGATTAAAAAGACATGAGAAAATCACAAAGACTCCAAAGGTCCCTAGTCTTCCCTGACCAGACAATTGTCCAGAAAAGAAACCTATTTCCAGTCTCTAGGACCCCTAGATCCATATGATCCAGTATAAATCACCCATTCCAGGTAATACCTAAACAGGTCCAGTCTGTTAACTAGGATAGATGGGTCTGCTGTACCTGAACTGGAATCTAGAAGAACAAACTCCTTTTCCTAAGTAGAGCGAAGGAAACAGACCTAATTAGTATCTACAACAGGTCTTGCCTGTCACCTAGGATATGATGTATCCAGAACACTCCAGTGCTAAAAAGGAAAGCATCAAATTGATTAAGCTCCAAGGATTAAAATGTCCTCTAAAATATCGGGGGAACAATCCCGAGCAGAAAACTATAAGTTTCAACCGGAAAACTCCAACCACTCGACCATCAGTCGATAGGGACAAAATCCCATGCGACGAAACTTCTTTCTAAGAAGAGTTTCTCAAACAATTCAGCTTTCAAAAGAAACGATCCGGTTCGGAACCAAAAAAAAAAAGTCTGCAAAGGGAGTGTGAAAACCAAAAACAGGTACAACCTGTTATATGACACAATCCCCCATAGAGCCCGGAACTGGGATTATAAATAAATGAAAAAACAAAAGGTAAATAAAGACGACAAGGAATATACTAGGGCTGCAACTAACGATTATTTTCATAATCGATTAATCGTCAGATTATCTTTTCGATTAAAATAAATGAATTTTTCCTATATTTAAAATAAAATCCACATACTGAGTGTTTTAAATATAAACTTCCGACTAAAACTTTACATTAAAACAACTGTTGGTCCAATTTTTTAAGCATCGGAACACATTTTTATAATTAAGCAAAACAAAACCACAAACTGTTTGAAAAGAGGTAGAACTAGAGAGGTAGACTATCGCTGTTTATGTCACTCTTTCAGAAACTTTGCATTGAAATGCAAAAATGTAAACATGTCCACATGCTTCTGGCTGAGGCTGGCTCTCTTTTTTGCAAGCTATTTTGCCTGCAGCAGAGAAGAGGTGCTCAGATGATGTTGAGATCCCTGAGATGCATAAGTAGGGGTTTGCCAATTTCACCAAGGTGTGCTATTTATCTTTGTTAGTTCTCCACCAATACAAGGGGCCTCTCAACAAAGTAAGCCTGGACATCATTTTAACATAAAAATATCTTGAATATCTATATGCAGTGGTAAATAACCATATATAAGGTTAGGGGGGGGGGGGAATATCTAGTCCACTCTTAAAATAGCAGATATATACTTACAGAGGTTGAATTTGGTACATATTCCAATTAATTAAAAATGGAAAAAGAAAAAAAATGCAAAAGGGCTAAAGACTATATATTAGTAAAAGGACACAGCCTTCTACATTTATCTATAGAGTACATATATCAGCAATAGTAAGGGATCTGCTAAAAATTGTGCAAACAGGTAATAGTGACATCAATTCATATAACAAATGCCATCAATCTAGGGCTAGGTGTAAATAACAAGCTAGGCACTATATAATGCAAAGCACAGTCCCAAATCACCTGATTTTATACAAACAATCCAAATTATGACTCCTATTTTATTTTTGGGTTGCATATAAGCCAGGAGTAGTTGTAAACTTAAAAAGAAACTTATAGTGTCCTAAAAAGTGAAAAGTAAAATGTCTGTAAACGTCCTTTAGGCTAAGGGAATAATCATAAAACACAATATCATGTGCAGGAGCTCATTGGAGTAAAGCAACTGGTGCTGTGCACAGACCAACTAATTGCAAACCAACTAATCGATTATGAGATTCGTTGACAACTATTTTCATAATCGATTATTATCGATTATGCCGATTAGTTGTTGCAGCTCTAGAATATACCATACTCCACTCGTCTAGTTAAGATCGTTATCTGATTTAGATTACAGAGAGTCAACTGACGGAGCAGTCCTGGAAATCTGTAACATCGCCAAAACCTCTCTCAGAAGTAAACACAGGCGTGCTAATCTAAATCTAAATGCTAAGCCCTCCGCAGACAGAGGACCCAAGTCAACAGATTCCGACCCTGGAGGTTCTCCCTCTAAAGCCTCAGAGGGAACCGCATCCCCATAGAACTGATCGGACACCAAATTGTCTCGGGCAAGAGAGCCCAGACTAACCCCTCGCTTGTGCATAGAAGAAATAGGTAACCTCACTAAGGCCGAAGAGAAAGCTATGCGGAAGTGCCTAGTAACCTCTGGTGGAAACAAACTCCTTACAGGCGAAGGGGGGTCAGAATTTGGAAAAACTGCTTATGTAGGAACAGAATCAAGGGAACACACCTCGCTGGGTGAAGAGTGGTCTCTAACATGTCAACATTGGTTAATGGAAACACCATTGCGGCATACGGAACATAATTAAGCGGGCTGGACTACCCGGGCCTCCTCACAATATACACAGGTATCAAATTCTGTATCGGAGGGATCCCCTTCTAAAATATCAGAATCCTCCATAACTCATCTATATCAAAATATAGAAAGGAAAAATAACTGGCACCTTACGCCCCCAATGACAGGGGCACTTACCACCTCTTATGACCCAGACAGATAGAGAAGAAGCTCCTCTCCGCAGACATCTGGTCATGAATCTGAAGCGGTGAAAAAACGTGACCATTCCTGGTCACATGGTGCTCATGGAGGACCTGCCCCTGCTAAAGAAAAAGCATGCCATCTTAGCTAAAGAAAACTATGCAGCTCTCCAAATGAAAGAACCTGTATGTTCTGTATCAGCCGAAGAGCCCAAACGTTCTTACACATAAGCAGTCGAAATCACATAACAAAAATGATTAAAAAACCCCACTGTTCAATAATCCCCCTCAGGAGATATTAACTCTTTATTACATAAAGATAAAGGAGTCCCACTGTGACCCTGTCTTCTTATCGTTAACATGTGTGTAAAATAATGAAAAGATCTCACCGGAATCTAAGCCGTGGAACAATAACACGGTCCTTCAAGTTTGACCAATTGTAACAGCGCTTCTGACATGGACTTGAGTGAAGAAAGCAGGAAGCGAAACTCGTCAACACTGATTGCTTAAGGAGGTGTTAATATGAGTCTAGATCGCTTTGCAGAAAGACTCTCCCTGCATCTCCAGACTCTAACTTTCATCAATGCTCTCACTGAGAGGCTGACAGGACTACTTAAAACTCCAGTCCCATCTCGAAGAGTACTATCCTCCATAAGGAACTACTCCGAAATCTTTTGACACTTCTCTACCAACCTCCGGTGAGGAAAGGCAAAGAATGACTGGGGGATGAGGGGAGTGGGGGAGGTATTTAAGCCTTTGGCTAGGGTGTCTTTGCCTCTTCCTGGTGGCCAGGTTCTGTATTCTCACAAGGAATGAAGCCGTGGACTCTCCTCATATTAAGATGGAAATTAGTTTTGTCCTCTTGGTATCTTTTACTGAAGAGTAAAACTAGGTAGGTTCATAAGAGCTCAGGAGTGTGCACGTGTGTTTAGTACTCTATGGCAGCAGTGTTTTACAACATTGTATGACAAAGCTACAAATAAAGTTGCAAAACACTGATGCCATAGAGTACTAAAGACATGTGAACACTTCTGAGCTTTTATGAGCCTACCTAGTTTTACTCTAATTTGATAACAGAAGCTCTATCTGAATCATGAAAGTTTAATTTTGACTATACTGTCCCTTTAAACTTAATCTTTTTGGGGGCGGAGTTTGACTGAGCTCAAAGATGGACGTGTGAGCTCTGAGCTCTGAGCTGGAAACCCTAACAAAGTCAGCATTTCAGCTTTAAAATAAGACTATATAATATTTACACACTGGGTGAGGTCTCTGAACACCGGGAACACAATTTGAAGAGGGACAGTGAGCGGTTGGCACTGCTGGGAAAATTCCCAATTTTACAAGCGGCGGTTTCGCGCCAAAACTAAAGTAATCCCTGCAGCATTCATGGCGTGACAAGCAACAGACGGACAAAACTCCGGAACCCAGCATTCAAGCAGCAGCGACTAGAGCCATAATAAAGTAAGCAGATGGGCGACAACACAAACTTTCTGCAAGTTAAGCGGCGTTGGCCGCTCCGGTCCAGACACATCACACGGGTAAGCAGCCTCCATTACCTGCACACATGGGCCTAGTGAATGCCGATCTACGCAACACATAGCGGTTGGTAACCGGTGAAAACAGGTGCTGGAACTTGCCGCTGTCAGTCATCCCAACACCCCCGAGCTATTAGGTAATAAATCTTATAAGCAACAAAGGCAGTCATAGCCGGACTATGCTTGGGGGCAAAATAAGAGGGACATTTCTGGCATAAGAAATTAAGTTTGGGCCAAAGGAGTCACAATAACATTAAAGTATAACTGGCCCTAAACGGAGGATGTGAGGCATCTAACGATCAATCAGGCATATCCACATTAAAAACATATAAGGAACATAAGAGTCTATTAATATATTCGGTAATTGGAAGTGCACGGCAGGCCCGAAAACTTGCAACATAACCCCTGTTATCCACACACACGTGGAATCAAACAATTTACTTAATGGGACATAACTATTAGTGGCTATCTCAAGACAACTAGCTGAATTCATTACCCTTAGTTACCTAGAGACATTTTCTATCTGGAAGTCAAAAGCTCTAAAAGATATTATAACATCACCTCTAGCCTGAGGCAACTATCTCTTGCACAGCAAGGTTTCTCTATTTCAAGGGGCTATACTAACATATTGGAGAGTCTCTTAAAGATATCAGCTCACCCTCCACCATACTATATTCTCATCTCATATTCAATAATATGTCAGCCAAAAAATCTACTAAAGGAGATAAGATAAATAAATCTTCCACTGTGAGCACCTTCTTCAAACCTTCACGCCACAGTAAACTGACAGAAACAGTGACAGAGGAGATGGAGGGAAATTCAGACACTGAATTAGATTCTTCTCCACATAGTGAGACTCACCCAGTAACAAAAGCAGACCTCAAGGACCTGGTCTCAAAACAAGACATCGCAGCAAATTTCGAAAAATTGTGGGAAAAGATAGACACAATGCACTCAGCAGTCACATCCAGCCTAACAGATATTAGAGCAGACATAGCAGACATGGGAGGTAGACTAGAAGCCTTAGAAGAACACAGAGACACAGTAACGGAGGAAATGGAAACTACCTCTCACACCCTACAGTCACAAAACCAGACCATCAACGAATTGCAAGACAAGGTCGATGACCTAGAAAATAGGTCACGCAGAAGTAACATCAGGCTGAAGGGGGTCCCAGAATCAATCACTAATCCTGATCTAAACACATACCTGAAACACTTATTTAGAAATATTACGGGAGAACCAGAAGAAACTGAGTTTGCGATTGAAAGAGCCCACAGAGCGTTAAGAGCAAAGCCTAAGGAGGAGGCGCCCCCTAGAGACATTATAGTAAAATTCTCATTTTTTCAAGATAAAGAGAAAATCCTTCAAGCTTCCAGAAGCAAACCTACCTATAAATTTCAGGGAAGTGTTATTCAGTTCTTCCAGGATCTCAGCATTAGAACCCTCCAAAGAAGAAGCTCCCTGCGCCCCTTGACAACTCTTCTACGCAAAAATCAAATTAAATATAGATGGGGCTTCCCCTTCGCCCTACACATTCTCAAGGACAACAAAACCTTTACAGTCCACGATGTAGAAGATATTCCCCCTACCTGCAAATTACTAGGACTGGAAGTCCCGAACATACCAATGGAGGACAATCCTCATCCACTGCCGAACACCTCTAACCACATAAAATGGACACAAGTAAACCGCAAAAGAACCAAAAAATGATACAATATCAAGGTTGCCTGACCCATCTACATTGTTTTTTCACCGGGGGGCTGCAGAACAGTCACAAAAATGCTGCCTGGGCCCTCCAGGCAGAGCCCCAACCCCCCCGAGTACTGTTTGACCAAGGTCCCTGACAGGGGAACTTTGGCTACTTGACCCTTTTGTAAGAACTACTTTAAGGCCCTCCTTTGTACAAAACGAAGGAGGGGAAAAGAATTGAAATATGTTGTTTCTTAGTTAGAAAATATGATTAGTTATGTTAGTCGAAGCTGGCACATTAGCTAACTTTTTATTAACTCATCTCACGGTCCAGCTCCTCTCCCCTATCCCGACTTGTTAGTAGTAATAATGTATGCATACCTACAAGTTAGGTTTAACAGTTGTTATGTTATACTTTGTTTTTCATGTTTATGCTTCATTAATATCTCTCTTTTAACACTCTTTAACTCTTCTCCTAAAGATGCCGAGAAGGTCACCCCCTCCGGGTCAGCACAACTTTCTATCGCCTCCAGGTTTGAACCTGCCACCTCCTTTGGGTCATATGTATTAAATACTTCTTTACCTGCACCATATCAGAAAACACTTTACATTTTACGAACTAGATGATACCAAAAATTCACCTCATATCTCACAACGTGAGAGGCTTAAATACTAATGTTAAGAGACGTACAGCCATGTCCCAGTATAGTCTTTTAGGAGCCAACATCTTATTCCTTCAAGAAACCCACTTTACCAAAGACATAATCCCGAAATTTTGGACCAGAAAATTCACACAACACTTCCACGCAACGACTAACTCTAAGAAAAGAGGGGTCTCCATCCTTATCCACGCTAATTTACCATTTAAGCATGAATCCACTATTGCAGACAGAGAAGGAAGATATCTTATAGTCAGGGGTCACTTTGGAGAATCCCACGTTATTCTATGCAATGTTTACGCCCCCAACGACAATCAGCATTCGTTTTTTACCCAAATCTCCAGTTTACTCACCAACTGGTCCCACTATAAAATTATATTAGCAGGCGATTTCAATATCACTATGACCAAATTTAAAGAATCCAAAACCAAACTCACATCTAAACAAATCAGACACAACAGAATAGTAAGCTCCATTCAGGAACACCTAACACCACATGCTTTATTTGACTCTTGGTTCACATTATATGGAAACACAACAGACACTACTTTTTATTCGGCAGCCCATAAACAATATACGAGACTGGACTACATCTACATTAGCCAAGTCTTACAACCACTTCTACAAACCTCAAAAATCCAGTCATGTGTGTGGTCAGACCATTCTGTTCTGTCCTTATATCTAGAGGGATTTGTAGATACACATAGAGCAAGATCCTGGACTTATGATCCGACACATTTAAAAAACCCCACACACAGAGATAAATACGTCAAATCACAGACTGATTTTTGGGAACTTAATAAAGGAACTACACTGAATCCTCTGTCTCCCTGGGCGGCACATAAAACCTACATGCGAGGATTATTCATCCAGGACAAATCCACTAGTAACAAACAGTACAGAGCTCAAATATCACAATTACACACAGAAATTTCTGACTTAGAGAAACTCCATAAGATTACAAAAAGAAAAGACATTTTAACTACCCTAACAGTTAAAAGAGACGCTTTAGCCAACATGTTAAATACTCAATCTATCAGGGCTATACAGAAACTAAATACACAATACTACATCTACAAAGACAAACCAGACAAATTTTTGGCGAATAAACTCAGAGACCGATGCAAAGCATCTATTATCCCTTCTATATTAGCGGCAAATGGCACTTTAGTTTCAAATCCTCAACTTATCGCGGATACATTTGCGGACTTCTATGGGAAGTTATACGACGGTAATAAGGTCACTTACACAAACACCACAGAATCCCAAACAAAGCAATTTCTAAAAGAAGCCAATTTACACACAATTACAACAGAAGACCTAGACAAACTAAACACACCAGTTTCTAGGGCAGAAGTCCTGAGGGTCATTAAAGACCTCAAGACAGGAAAAGCAGCAGGACCTGATGGATTTGTGGGGGAATACTATAAATCATTCAAAGAAATACTAGTCCCACATCTCACAGATTTTTGTAATTTAATACTAGAGGGGCACACTATCCCAAAAGATATGTTACAAGCCAAAATAGTAGTGATTCCCAAACCCGGCAAAAACCACAACTTATGCGCGAATTATCGCCCCATTTCGCTTATTAATCAAGACATGAAAATTTTCACGAAAATTTTAGCTAATAGACTAAAACATATTCTGCCAAAACTAGTTCACCCAGATCAAGTGGGCTTTGTATCAGATAGGGAAGCTCCAGACAATGTACGACGGCTCTTAAATATCATAGATTATGTGGGAGATACCGGGATGCCTTCTCTGCTCCTCTCGCTGGATGCAGAGAAGGCATTCGATATAGTAGATTGGAGATACATGTCGGCGGTACTACATCAGATGGGATTCAGGGGGGCCTTTATTACGGCTATAAATGCTATCTATTCAAATCCAACAGCCCAAGTGTCAATCTCGGGTTACAAGTCTAAGATCTTCCCCATATTAAACGGCACGAGACAGAGGTGCCCACTGTCCCCTCTTCTATTCGCGCTCTGCATAGAGCCTCTGGCAGCAAGAATCAGATTAGACCCAGATATTTCAGGAGTAAAAATTAAGAATCAAGAATACAAATCAACACTTTTTGCAGATGACATTCTTTTAACTTTGTCCAAGCCCCTCACTTCACTAACCAATTTATACACTCTCCTAGACCAGTTCTCTCAAATTTCAGGATATAAAATTAATTTAGATAAATGCGAAGCAATGTCTCTAGGACTACCACAACATACCAAAAAAAATATTGAAATTAACTTTCAAATCAGATGGGTTGCTCATTCGCTCAAATATTTGGGAATACACTTAACACCTCGTATTGACCAGCTATACAAATATAATTATGAACCCCTCTATAAAGAGATAAAGAAAAAACTACATAAATGGAAAACATATAACTTCTCGTGGTTAGGCAGACTAGCGTCTGTCAAAATGACCATCTTACCCCAGATATTATATCTTTTTAGGACTCTCCCCATCCAAGTTCCACTTAAAGACCTAAAGACACTACAGAAAGACATAATAGCATTTATTAGGGGGAACAAAACGGCACGGATAATATCCACACTCATTTTGAGACACAGACAATTGGGTGGAGTGGGTGCGCCCAACATTATAGATTATTACAGGGCAGCGAGGTTAGCCCAGACAACACTAATGGGAAACACATCTAGGGAAATTATTTGGATTGACCTAGAGGCTAAGCTAAGAGATTCTTCACATTCAGACGATATTTTGTGGAAGGATTACCCCTTAAAAGAGCTTTCAAACAAACCTGGCTCACAGGTAACATTACATACTTCTCAGATATGGTCCTTTCTGACTAAACGACAGAATTTACTATCCAAACAAACATTAGTACGTCCAATTCGATCTCTAACTCCTATAGACCTACATGCTACAATCGATAAATGGTCCAACAAAGGACTATACAGAGTGGCGGACTGGATGGATGGTAGAAAACCTAAAACATTTAACCAGATTCAAACACAACTCAATACAGTAAAGCTACAGTGGTTCCAGTACCTACAAGTTAACTCAGTGATCTGTAGATACATCAGAGACTTTCAGCCAGACATTACTACTCCGTTAGAAAGCCTACTCAAATCATCCCACAGACCTAAAGGGGCCATATCCAAATTATACATACAGATACAAACATTTGGAAACCCACACAAGTCTAAATTATTCATTAATTGGGAATCAGATCTAAACATTTACAAAGATAGGGGATGGTGGGATGACGTGTTCCACTCAGCCTGTAAAGGACTACTGAGTACCGATTTGAGAGAAAACACGATTAAGACCATGTTCAGATGGTATCTGACCCCAATTAAAACAGCCCATGTGTCTGCTAGTCATAACAAATATTGCTATAGGGGATGTGGAGAAATAGGCTCCTATTACCATATGTGGTGGGAATGTAGGGAAATACAGGAAATCTGGACTAAAACTTCTGACCTACTCAGTTCGATCCTGGAGGACACTATCTGCCTGGCTCCAACCCATGCATTGTTACACATACCCCTTCCCAAATTTAACAAACAGATAAATATGTTCATCAAAATCATATGCACAGTCACCAGAGTGAGTATTGCAAAATACTGGAAGGTTTCGGCCCCCCCCTGGGAAGAGGTTTTAAATAGGATTTCTCTAACATACCGAATGTATGAGTCTGCATCACAGGTACTGGACACACAAACACAATTCGAGAAGATCTGGTTTTACTGGACACTAAACAACAGACCTAACACTTAAACACAGCTTTCTCCTTGCTGGTTGGGAGATGGTACAGACAGCTGCTGACCCGTGGGGGGGGACAAACAGGGAGATAACTCTCGGCAACTAAAACAAATCTTTTTCTCTTTTTCTTTTCCGTTTTTTTTCTTACTTTCTATCTTGGGCTCACTGTGGCCTTAATATCTCTAACCCAAGTTGGATACAAGGTGATTCAGAGAAAACTTTTAGAATATATCTTGGGGTCTTCTTGTTTTTATCCTGTTATAGTTAGATATGTTTGTAAATCCCTATGTTATAGGTTTTTTAAAAGCTACTTTGAGAAATCAAATTGTAAATCCACCTGGTTAATTGCAAGACTGTTAGCTTCATTCCAGCTATTTGTATAATGACCTTGCCACTAAACTGCTCGTGACACAGGTGGTAAACTGATGTGATGTTATATGATGTTATAATCTCAATAAAAATATTTAAACATAAACTTAATCTTTTTTTTACAAACCAGCATAAGTTAACACCCCTGTCGACAAGGAGACTTTGAGGTATTGTATTTGTGTTAATAAAAAGCAAAACGTCTAACCTTTATCGTCCTCCTACTAATTTAATGTCCACCTAGGACCCTAAATAAGCCTTAGGAAATGGGGATCATTTTAATTTGAGGCTATCAAAAGAAACCCCTACAACAGCAGAGAACCTTACGATAGCCCTACCCTATTGTCTAGAGAAAAGAAAGTGCCTCTTCCACAATGTACATTCATCACTGCAACCAGTGTGTGTGTGTGTGTGTCTGTGTGTGTATGTATGTGTATAGTGTATGTGTAAAGTGTATGTATGCAGCATGTGTGTGTATATGTTGTGTCTGTGCAGTGTGATTTACATGTTGTTAAAAAATGTAAGATGGATTATATAAACATATTTCTAGTACTCTACTATTCTAGGATGACGTAGAAATTGCGTGTAGTAACCTTGTCCCTTTGGGCAAGTAGCTTTTAACCCCTCATTAGTAACACATAGTGATATTTTTCCAGCCATATATATGCGTGTATGTATATATATATATATATATATATATATATATACACATACATATACACACACACATATACACATACACACATATATATATGTATACAACACCACGAGGACCGACGTTGACTGGATGTATGAAATAAAGATTATCACCTAGATTTAGAGTTCTGCGTTAGCCGTCCAAACCAGCGTTAGGGGTCCTAACGCTGGTTTTTACCGCCCGCTGGTATTTAGAGTCAGTCAGGAAAGGGTCTAACGCTCACTTTCCAGCCACGACTTTTCCATACCGCAGATCCCCTTACGTCAATTGCGTATCCTATCTTTTCAATGGGATCTTTATAACGGTGGTATTTAGAGTCTTGGCTGAAGTGATCATTAGACCCTCTACCGACAAGATTCCAGCCGCAGAAAAAAGTCAGGAGTTAAGAGCTTTCTGGGCTAACGCCGGTTCATAAAGCTCTTAACTACTGTGCTCTAAAGTACACTAACACCGATAAACTACCTATGCACCCCCAAACCGAGGTCCCCCCACATCGCCGCCACTCTAATAAAAATTAACCCCTAATCTGCCGACCGGACACCGCCGCAACCTACATTATCCCTATGTACCCTTTATCTGCTGCCCCTAACATCACCGACCCCTATATGATATTTATTAACCCCTAATCTGCCCCCCCAATGTCGCCGCTACCTTATCTACACTTATTAACCCCTAATCTGCCGACCGGACCTCATGGCTACTATAATAAATGTATTAACCCCTAAAGCTAAGTCTAACCCTAACACCCCCCTAAGTTAAATATAATTTAAATCTAACTAAATAAAATAAATCTTATTAAATAAATTAATCCTATTTAAAGCTAAATACTTACCTGTAAAATAAACCCTAATATAGCTACAATATAAATAATAATTACATTGTAGCTATTTTAGGATTTATATTTATTTTACAGGCAACTTTGTATTTATTTTAACTAGGTACAACAGCTATTAAATAGTTAATAACTATTTAATAGCTATCTAGTTAAAATAATTACAAAATTACCTGTAAAATAAATCCTAACCTAAGTTACAAATAAACCAGGGCAGATTAGGGGTACATAGGGATAATGTAGGTTGCGGCGGTGTCCGGAGCGGCAGATTAGGGGTTAAAAGTGTAAGGTTAGGGGTGTTTAGACTCGGGGTTCATGTTAGGGTGTTAGGTGCAGACTTAGGAAGTGTTTCCCCATAGGAAACAATCGGGCTGCGTTAGGAGCTGAACGCTGCTTTTTTGCAGGTGTTAGGTTTTTTTCAGCTCAAACTGCACGTTTTTGAAGCTGGCCGCGTCCGTAAGCAACGCTGGTATTGAGAGTTGAAGTGGCGGTAAATTATGCTCTACGCTCCCTTTTTGGAGCCTAACGCAGCCCTTCAGAGAACTCTCAATACCAGCGTTATTTAAAAGGTGCGGGGGGAAAAAACATGCGTAGCTAACGCACCCCTTCTAACACAAAATTTTAAATCTAGGTGTATGTTATTTAAGACCTGTGTGTGCCTCTTCTCCACTAAAGTTTCTACATATATATATATATATATATATATATATATATATATATATATATATATATATATATATATATATATATATACACATACATACATACATACATACATACATACATACATGTTACAGGTAAAAGTCAGAAATCCGGTAAACCTGACTGCAGTCCAGTAGTGTACCATAACATAAATCATTTTTAATAAATAATCAAAAAAGATCTCTTATTATATTAATTTATGTTCCCAAAAAAGTTATATTGGTTTGATAAAATGTTTATTTTTTATTTATGGATGGATGCATTGCTGTAGCAAGTGCAAATAAAGTAATATTTTGTTTATTTAAAAAAAATTGTAATATTTTTTTATTGTAGCTCAGCCTCTGCAATTAATGCAGATTGTTGTTGTTTTTTATCATTGATGCTAGGCTAGTGCTGCAACAATAAAAAATCATTAATGCATTTTGGTGAGCAAAAATATCAAAATTAGCATGATGCTTAAATGTGCAAGCAATACATCCATTGTGTCAAGTCTGCAATGCCCTATTAACAGTCCATGTGCATTGTGCAGCAACAAAATAGCAGCACTAAGTAAGCCTAACCAATTGCGTTTAAGAAAAATAAATATATAGCTAAGCTAAAAAAATAGAAGTCAATTTAATTTCAAATGTTGCTTTAAATAGCATGGCATGCTCTATTGCTCTTGTTTCAGAACACAAAATGAATTAATTAAAATGTAGAAACAAGTGTTTTTTACTTTGATGTCCCTCCCAGCGCATTGACTGTGTTGTTGACAACAATGAACAAACACAGTCAGAAACCGTAATAGACTGGGAGGGACATCAAAGTAAAAAAACACTTTTTTCTACATTTCAATAATTTATTTTGTCTTTCCAAAAAATAGAACTCGTCTCCCTCCCACCACCACCTTATTCTAAAAATATTTTATGTTCATTGTTCAACCCACAGCAAATACTGCCTGATAGTGCCTGTGTGTCGTCTACTCAAATTCACCAAAGTCAGCAAACAGCTGTGGTTCCAGATTGCATCCTGTTTCTTCTTCTACAACAGCAAGTTCATCCACACATCCTGCAGCCTGTTTCTTCTTCTACAACAGCAATGTCATCTACACATCCTGCAGCCTGTTTCTTCTTCTACAACAGCAAGGTCATCCACACATCCTGCAGTCTGTTTCTTCTTCTACAACAGCAAGGTCATCCACACATCCTGCAGCCTGTTTCTTCTTCTACAAGAGCAATGTCATCCACATCCTAGTGCAGCCTGTTTCTTCTTCTACAACAGCAAAGTCATCCTGCAGGTGCACTGCAACTCTGAAAGCCTGTGTCTTCTACAACAGCAAGGTCAGCAATTCAGCCAGTTTCTTCTACAACAGCAAGGTCAGCAATTCAGCCAGTGTCTTCTACAACAGCAAGGTCAGTCATCCAAAGCCAGTGTCTTCTACAACAGCAAGGTCAGTCATCCAAAGACAGTATTTTCTACAACAGCAAGGTCAGTCCTCCAGAGCCAGTGTATTCTATAACTGCAAGGTCAGTCTCCTCCAGGGAAAGCCAGTGTTGCCTCAGTCTCAAATAAACATGAATATGAGCAACCCCATTATTGTCATCTTTAAAGTTTATATTCAAATCATTTCAAGTGTAAGCCTGTGGTCTCTTGTCTCTTTTCAATCAAGGTGATTGCATCATCATTAAGTTAAGCAAGCTCATTGTTGTCTTCTTTATCCTCTAGACCAAAACAAGCCGGTGGTCTCTTGTCTGTAGTCTCAAACCAGGTGATCTCACTGAATCATCAAGCCCATTGTTGCATTCTTTCTTTATATTCAAGTGCAGCTAGCCTGCGTTATTTTCAATCAAGGTGACTGCATCATCAATCCCATTGTTGTCTTTATATTCAAGTGCAGCAAGCCAGTGTGTTCTCTACTTCTCTTCAATCAAGATGCCTGCATCATATCACTATAACATACCCCCCAACTGTCCCGATTTTCGCGGGACAGTCACGATTTTAGGGGTCTGTCCCTCTGTCCCGAGTTGCTAGCCATCTGTCCCGATTTGCCCCAGGCATTTAAAAAATAAAAATAAAAATTTTTTTTTTTTTTTTTTTTTTTTTTTTTTTTTAAATTCTATTGGGCCCATACTCAGAAGCAGCTGGCTTTGCTCTCACATGGTTAGATACCTGTTATATTCCCTGTGGAAAAGGAATGGTGTGTGGGTTAAGCAGGAGTAAGAAGGCTGTATACACTCTGACCACGGGTAATGGTGACCTCTCTAACCTACCTCTGGTAATGATGATATCTAACCCCTGGTGATAATACTAGCATGCCTTCAGTTTTATACAATGAGCAGTGGCAGCCGCAGACTGCCAGCTAATGTGCTTGCCAACCCCAGGACCCCATACAATGAATTACAGATACCCATATATGATGTAGTGTGTGTGTCTATCTGTATCCATAACTGTGTGTGTGTGTATCTGTATGTATAAGTTTATGCTATGTAGTGTGTGTCTGCATGTATAAATGTAAGCTATGTAGTGTGTGTATGTGTATTTGCATGTATAAGTGTTTTCTATGTAGTGTGTGTGTGTCTGCATGTATAAGTGTTTTCTATGTAGTGTGTGTGTGTGTCTGCATCTATAAGTGTATACTATGTAGTGTCTGTGTATCTGCATGTATAAGTGTATGCTGCATGTATAAGTGTATGCTATGTAGTGTGTGTGTATCTGCATGTGTAAGTGTATGCTATGTAGTGTGTATGTATCTGCATGTATAAGTGTATGCTATGTAGTGTGTGTGTATTTGCATGTATAAGTGTATGCTATGTAGTGTGTGTGTGTGTATCTGCATGTGTAAGTGTATACTATGTAGAGTGTGTGTGTATCTGCATGTATAAGTGTATACTATGTAGTGTGTGTGTGTATCTGTATGTATAAGTGTATGAAATGTAGTGTGTATGTGCATATGTAAGTGTATGCTATGTGTGTGTATCTGTATGTATAAGTGTATGAAATGTAGTGTGTATGTGCATATGTAAGTGTATGCTATGTAGTGTGCTACTGTGCGTTTTTGCTGACTTTAAAGGCCAGAATCTAGAATATTAATGGGGAATGCATAGAGTAGTTTTAAAGAATTTATTAATAAATGTGCAATAAGATAAAAATATTTAGCAATGTCTTTGCAAAGGCTAATTAAATACAGCGCTCACATAGCCATACCAGTGGTTTGAGCTTGTGTTTGATTTGCTACCTAAGTGTATTAAAATATGACTTTATTTAGAATTTTATTTTTATTACTTTGGTCTTATTATTTTTTAAGCCCCGCCCACCACATTTCAATTTTTTTGCGGGGGGGGGGGGTCCCTCTTTTTAATTTTGAAATGTTGGGAGGTATGCTATAAGCCTATCTGTTTCTTCTTTAAAGTGCAGCAAGCCTGTGTTCTCTCTTCAAACAAGGTGACTGCTTAATCAAGACCATTGTTGTCTTCTTTATATTCAAGTGAAGCTAGCCTGTGTTCTCTCTTCAATCAAGGTGACTGCTTATTCAAGCGAGTCCATTGTTGTCTTCTTTATATTCAAGTGCAGCAAGCCAGTGTGTTCTCTACTTCTCTTCAATCAAGGTGACTGCATCATAGCACTATCAGCCTATCTTTTTCTTCTTTAAAGTGCAGCAAGCCTGTGTTCTCTTTTCAATCAAGGTGACAGCTTAAACAAGCCCATTGTTGTCTTCTTTATAATCAAGTGCAGCTAGCCTGTGTTCTCTCTTCAATCAAGCTGACTGCATCATATAGCACATTGCAGTCCTCTCTTTATATTCAAGACTTTCAAGTGCAAGCCTGTGGTCTCTTGTCTTAATTGCAACAAAAGCATATCATCCATTCTTTAATTATTAATCAAAATAAATTGTCTGATTCTAATCAAAAAACGTTATGAAGCTTTTATAAGACTGCTTCCGCTGCGTCATCTCTGCAACTTGAAGAAGCTATACTAGCATCATCAGAGCCAATCTTACTGCATTATCAAGGCCATTCAATAGTTTTCTGTCTTTGTATTCAAGTGCAAGAATGTGGGCTAGTCTCTCATTGTGCCAGGGTTGCCAGTGACACCTGACCCTACTGATATTGGCAGTGTGTGCGGTAGTATAATCTCCTCATTTTTTGTGCCAGCTGGTATTGTGTGCGTGGTACATAAAATTCAACATGAGTTCTGAAGAGCTGGTCGTGTCCAACAATAACGACGATGATGAAAATGATGTTGATGTTGCTACAGAATTGTTGGTGCCAAAGAAAAATTCAACATTAGTTGTTTGGGAATATTTTGGATTCAGAAAAGAGGAGGTGAAAAATGAACCAAGTAATCTGCAAAACTTGTGGAACGAGTGTTGCAGCAAAATGAAGTAACACTTCAAACCTGTTCCAGCAACTTAAACAGCGGCATACGGAAATCTTTGAACTATGCATGGCAAAAAAAAAACCTGGTAGAGAAAAGACAACACAGACAAGCTGTGAATCTAAAGTTGAGCAGCAGCAATCAATCATAAAGGCATTTGCAAACACAGCATCATATGGGAAGACCTCAAAAAGGCATAGAAAAATAACCAACGCTATTGCATATAATATATGCAAAGACATGGTACTTGCATACACGGTTAGCAAAGAAGGCTTCAAAAGAATGATACACACACTCGACAAGAGATACCAAATGCCATCTCGCAATTACTTCTCAGTAGTTGCAATCCCAGAAAGGTATGCAAAAAGCAAAACTATAGTTGAATCTGAGATAAATCAATTGAAATACTATGCAACAACAACAGATATGTGGTCAAGCTGAACAATGGAGCCATATATGAGTTTAACCGTGCACTTAATCAATGATGATTTTGAGATCAAAAGTCTATGTTTGCAAACCTCTTTGGCCTCATGGGGACTCTGTGAGGATCAACAAGTATCAATCACCACAGACAATGGCACAGACATCGTCACGGCTGTTGCTCTGAATAAATGGACAAGACTACAGTGTTTTGGGCACAGGTTGCATCTTGCAATTTAAAATGCAGTGAAAGATGAGCCTCACATTTCTAGACCACAGGCTTATGCAAGAAAATTGTTTGCCATTTCTCGCACAGCTGGAAAAAGAAGATGGCATTAACTCAAGCCCAGGAAGAACTTCAACTGCCAAAGCATTCACTTATAACAGAGTGCCCAACAAGGTGGAGCTCAAGTCAAAAGATAATAGAGAGAGTTTTAGAGCAACAGAGAGCATTGACTCAGGTTCTCTCTGCAGATAGAAAAAACAGACATCTGGTTCCACAATGGCAGGACACTGATGTTCTTGAATCTGTGAGTAAGGCACTGGGGCAAGTTCAAGATTTTACTGATGCCCTTTCTGGAGAAAACTATGTCAGTGTATAATATGTTAAACCAGTTCTGCATCTATTAAACACAAAGATAATGGCTCTGGAGGAAGATGATCCTGACCTTACCAAGGCACTGAAATCCAAAATTCTTGAATATATGAATAGAAATTATGAAGATGAAGATACTCAAGATCTTCATTCCTTGATCCACGATTCGAGACAACCTACATAAATGCGGATAAAATTACAAGCATCAAGGCCAGGGTGATGTCTGATATGGCCATTGTGTTTGAGCACGAGCAGCAAGCTGTGCAGAAAGCAAGTCAAGCAATGAGCAGTCCACCATGCAAAGTTACAGATGTAGAAGAAGAAACAGTGCAAGCACCTGCAGCAGATGGTCCTCCTCCCGCAAAGAAATCAAGAAAGTCTTTAGGAAGTTTTTTCAAGTCCGCTGCGCCATCTCTGCAACTTGAAGAAGCCATAGCATCAGAGCTGAACAGCTACCTGCTTTCTCCATCCATTGATAGTGAGAAAAATCCTCTGCAATGGTGGAAACTACATAAGACTAACTTTCCAAAATTGAGCAAGCTCGCACAAAAATATATTTTTGTTCCTGCAACTAGTTCACCATCAGAGAGGGTGTACTGTTTAGCACAGGAGGAAATGTAGTGACCTGTCAACGTTCATGCTTGAAGCCAGAAACAGTACATATAGTTGTTTTTTTAGCCAAAAACCTAACCCAATAAAACACTAGTAATGCTTGAAATACAAAATGGTACTACAGTACTGCTGTACTGTCCTAGTCAGATGTTGGTTTTTGTATCCAAAAACAAAATAAACCTATATAAAGTCTAAAAACCATGCAAATTATATATATATATATATATATATATATAATATATATTTTATTTACGTTATTCTCTTGTTAGTACATATTACTAAATCATTTACAATTACAAAAAAATCATTAGAATTCCTTCATGGACCCTGCTTTTACAAGCTCTATGTTATAGTTGTACTTAATGTGTCACTCACTATGACAAAAAAAACATTATGATGTTGTCAGCTCAAATACTGTGTGAAAATGCACATGCACTTTGTGCACTGACTGTATTGTGGCTGTATCGATGGCCAATGCTATAACCAGGGCAGGCCAGCTTCCAAATTCCAATGTTTTTCTATTGTATTCTTTATTCTTTTATTTATTCTATTGTATTCTTCTTTTTTTCAATATAATATTTTATTGAGATTTTTAAAGTACATAAAATAAACAACAATACGTCCATTTACATCGAGAGCAAGAACATATAGAAAAGTTACAAACAGGCTGAGGTGGAAAGTAAGCCGCTAAACATCAGCTTTGCAAGCATGCCACTATAATAGGTAAATGTGCAAATGTCTGTATACAAATATACCAGAAACCTTTTTGTGTGTGAATTAGGACAAACAATAGCAGAAAGGGAAAAATGGCTTGCAGTAATAACTATATAAGAAACAGCCTGGATAATAGTTTTGTAAATACACATACACAGAGAAAGTGTCTAAAAAAACCAGGCTTGTACACAAACAATCCAAATCTGTCAACGTTAGCAACATAAATGAACGGTGTATAATGAAATCTCATTTTAATTTTGTTTAATAATGTAATACCTCTCAAACTGAATCGGGTCACACTCGTACCCTAAAAATAAAATATGAAACTGGAGAGGATCTCTTCTGACATATATGGTCACTTATGGACCTTTAAAAACATATGAGAAAACAGAGTACAAACTATGAGTAACATTATAAGAGAAATGAATGGAGGAGGTTTAAATAATAAAAGTAAAAGTAATTCCCCCTAGCTTGTAATAGATATAATAAAGGGTTGTCTCCACTCAAAAGACCTGGGTCTCTCTTAAACCTTATGAGGGCTTAAATAATCTGTATAGAGGAAAGCAAGGGATATGAAACCCAAAACACATGAGGGACCTCTTTCTGTGTCTATAAGGAGGGGAGTAAAACAGGACATATGTGAATTATTCAATTATGGGGCAGGCATGAAAGCTTAGATATCCTATAATTATGTCACTATGAAATGTGACTATGGAGAGCAATTTATCATTTATTTAAGGATTAAGTGAGTAACATTGTTGAGAAACACCTTCAGGTCACTTGTATAATGAGAGTTATAGTGCAACAAAGCTCTATACTTATTCAAAACTTTAATAGTTTAATATTGCATGCAATGCAGGTAGAGTACATGAATCCACCTTCTGGATATTTGTTAGCAGTAACTGATAATCTAAATATACCTTTGTAATTTTTCTAGCCAAAGTGAGTAAAATTTGAAGTAGTACCACTAGTCTCAGACTCAGGTGTAAGCATCTGTAACCTAGCCAATGCCAGTTTTGCCTGCCGGGGAGCATTGCACAGAGTATAATGATGTATTCAAAGTAAGTCCCTGAGAACCTCGGCGTAGAAGAAAAGTTGCGAAGATCATGATAGGAGGTTGTGATATGTACTCGCTTGTACTCACTTTGATGGTATCATAACGCCTATCAGAAAGTTCCATGAGGAAGGCTTGCAGATCGTTCATGTAAAGAGCATGGTTGCATTGGGGGCTTGGTACAATAATAAGAGCCTGATTCTTAACTAATAGTCCTGCATGCTGCTTACCCCAACCTTCGACAAGGTAGGTTGATATGCCTCTAAGGACGATCCCATTGTGCAGTTGTGAGATTTCTAGGCTGGGCTGCTCATAGCGGTTCACCCAATCTTGTGTCCCCGCTGCTGGTGAAAACACTCTTCCAGGATGAATGGAATGCACAGTGAGCCAGCGTGCAGAGGTAGGACGATACACTTCCAGGGTTTGATTGGGTAATAAGGTCAGACGCTGGGGAAAGCGACTCCATGTTGAGGTTGGACTGCTGAGTGTGGTAAGATAAAGATTTCATGGTGTGCTTGTGCCTTGTGATTTTCGGAGATCTTACTTACTCCATAGCTATGGAATCTTCGCCCCCTCTAGGGGGATCAGCCGCATCCCACTCCAGGGGAGCCGAGGGCATAGGCAGACAGTTCATACTCCGTACCTCAGGGATATTTCATATCTGTTGCTGTGATCTCAAGATTGACCCGTGCTTGAATGGTTGGGAAGATCCGTGTATCGTAGCCTGCTGATTCCGCATTGGTCTCAGATCTGTATGCTGCTTTGTCCACACCGTGGTAGTATCCGTTTGTATAATCTCATAAACTCTTGGTAGTAAAGCTGGCTGTTTCATCGATGATCTGCATGTGTTTCTTAGTTCAGTAAATTTGCAGTCCATCAGCTGCTCAAAGGCATCTAATTGGGCTCTTAGTGTAATATAAAACTCCTCCATACTGGTATATTTATGTGAGAGTTAGATTGCTGCGCACTCCGGCACAGTTAGTTTGGGGACGTTGTAGAGGCTTCAAGTATAGGAGAAGGCCTCTAAAGATATTGTCTGGTACTGAGGGCTATTACGCCACATCATAGTCCAAAACCCTATATGTCTCAGATCAGGAAGCCAACAGCTAAGCTTCCTCACTATTTTAAAAAGGAGTATATCTACTTCTGATTCCCATAAATAGTGAGTTTTTAAAGAGAGCTGAAGGAGCTGAAGCTGAGTGCGACTACTAAGATAGATAAGAGCTCAGGTCTCCAAACGGTGAGTTCTATACCATTCAAGCCGCATTTGGATAGGCATATTGCACTATGTTTGTTTACTTTCTTCTATTTAAGACATAGAAGATTCTGTGAATTTCTGTGAATAATCGACATTTGGACTAAAGGAGCATTAGGATTTAAACATCACTTAAAAGAATATCGACATCAACACACACCGGATATAAACTGTCACATAAAGAACATCAGATTGAACTAAGACTTTCCTCACAATTATATATATATATATATTATTGTTTTTTACATTATTTTTTACAAGATTTTGTCACTACTTGCAAGGATATCCACACTAAAGCCTTTAAGGTGTACACCGGCTTTTATTTTTTGTTTTTTGTTTTTTGAAAAACTTTTTTTATTCAAACAATTTTTTTTCTTTTTTTATTCACTTTTTATACATTTTTAAGGATTACCACCTTTTATTGTTTATTTTTTAAGGATTATCACGTTATCACATATATTGGAAATTCACTTATGCTGTTTTTTATACATTTTCAACTTTTTTAAGGATTACCACCTTTTATTGTTCATTTTTTAAGGATTATCACGTAATCACATATATTGGAAATTCACTTATGTTGTTTTTTATCTTATATGTTTTTTACCTTATGGCTGAAAAGTCTCTTAAGGTCTGAATTACATACTGTGAACCAGAAAATTCAATTTTCCTATATTCATATTGTCAAGTATAGATACATGCCCATATAGAGATATAGGGTCAGACAGAGAGTTATATGTCCATATAGAGATTTATGTTTAATTAGGGTTAATATCATAACATCAGGGTAAAAGTGTACACACCTTTGCTTACCGAATTTATATTGTAAGATATTGTTTTTAAACACTGTTTTTAACACTGTGAAATAAATATTGTAAAATAAATACGAATTTTAAAAAACCTTTTAAAACCTTTTTGAAAAAACCATTTATAAATATTTGGTTTAGTCTAAATACTTTTGACTCTACTCAGCTAAGATTCCTATCAGGGATCCCAAGCGCTCCTATAGCTGTTCAAATTTCTTCAACAGCTAAGCTTCCTCACTATTTTAAAAAGGAGTATATCTACTTCTGATTCCCATAAATAGTGAGTTTTTAAAGAGAGCTGAAGGAGCTGAAGCTGAGTGCGACTACTAAGATAGCCGCCCGGAAGTCCCCCTGTATTCTCGGTTTTAATTTTGAATAATGTACTCTTACTGTACTATGCTGCAGAACTGCTGCTATTAGTTGATGCATGGATGTCAAAAACAGGTTGCATGATTTACCTTGTTAATGCCACATCCCTCATGTTTTCCTAGAGTAGTCACTCAGCTACATGACTAACACATGAAGCAGTGTGCGTTGTACTAGTACTACCTTTAATGTGCAATTAGAAACACAAATCAGTGCTGCACAGTACGCATCATATGTTAATCATACCACAGATAGACTGACTGGCCAAGAAAAAATGGACAATGTGTTTTGGTAATAACTGTCCAGCTAATTTAATTTAAACTTGCTGTTGTGTGTGTTGAGTTTACTTGTTTGTATTATGTATTGTAGTTGTACTCTAACTACCAGTGTTCTAAGTGTTCTGTACTACAGCTAGAGCTGTAAAAATGTATGTAATAACAGGCTGCAGGATGTAAGGATTGCCCTTGTCAATGCCACATCCCCCATGTTTTCCTGAACAGTGGACAGTCACTCAGCTAAATAACTAACACATGCATCAGTGTGCATTATAATAGCTTTACTGTACTTAGAAACAGAGCACACATCATGCTGCTGCACACTCAGCACTGTTCAGGTTTCTCCATGCATGCAATGCATACACTGTTTCATATGTTACTCGTACCACAGCTAGACTGACTGCCCAGTGCCCAAGAAAACAAAGGACAATGTGGTAAGAAATGGACAGCTATTTTCATTTCAATTAGCTGTGTGTGTGTTTAGTTCAGTTGTTTGTATTATGTATTGTACTAGTTATAACTGGTGTTCTACTTCTTAGTGTTCTGTACTACAGCTATAGCTGTAAAAATGAATGTGATATGACAGGCTGCAGGATGTCAGGATTGACCTTGTCAATGCCACATTCCCCATGTTTTCATGGACAGTCACTCAGCTAAATGACTAACACATGCAGCAGTGTGCTGCATTGTACTACCTTTACTTAGAAACACAAATCATGCAGCTGGAGCTGGATAGTCCTCAGTCAACACTTTTCAGGTTTCTTTCTACATGCTGCACACACTGCTTCATATGTTACGCTTACCACAGGTAGGCTGACTGCCCAAGAAAACATGGGCAATGTGGTAAGAACTGGCCAGCTAATTTCATTTAAATTAGCTTTGTTTGTATGTGTTGAGTTCATTTGTTATGTACTTACCTCCTGTATATAACTGTGTTCTGCTTCTTCTTAGTGGTCTTTTATATAGATCTACTACTACAGAATAGCTGTGACTAGTGTGTGATGTAATATGACAGAGGCTGCAGAATGTCAGGATTGACATTGTCAATGCCACATCCCTCATGTTTCCCTCGACAGTAACTCCTAAAATGAACAACACATGCAGCAGTGTGTGCATTCATTGTACTTACTTTACTGAACTTATATTTATATACAGAACTTCACAAGTCATACTGCTGTAAACACAGAGATTTTCAGGTTTCTCCATGCTTACACTGCTTCATATGTTAATTATACCACTGTGTCCAAACTGTTAGAATGACTGTCCAATAAAACATGACAATGTTGTGTGAACTTGTGTGTCATAAGACCTAATAACTGGCTAGTGGCCAGTGGCATCACTAGGGGGGTGCGGGCCGCACCTGGGTGACACCCTCCAGGGGGTGACACCACCAAAAAAATATATATATATATATTTTTTATTATTATTTTTTTACATTTTATTGAAATTCAACAAAATACAATGTAGAGAGGCATAGATTTTTTTTTATTAGAGGGGCCGGCATTTGTCAACATTAGTAGGACTGGGGAAGTTGTAGACACTTCATTTTTCTGCCCCTTGAGCCAGCACTGCAATTTCAACAAATAATTTTCCCAGCTGCTTTTGCTTGTGAAGTTGCGCTGCTAGCCTAAATCTGCCTGCCTATCTGTGCTCACTGCTCAGTGACGTGTGGAGCAGTGGAGTCACTCACTGCTGTGCTGTCTCTCTAAACGGGAATTGGGAAATCGTGAGGGGGATGCCTGGCACCTGACCGCATGACTGTCTGACACTGTCTCTAAAGTGAAGGAGCCACGTATGATGCCCACCAGACCGGTACGTTTACGGTACACTAAGTGCACACTGAAGAGGTAGGAGGGGAGGGTGGGCGGGGGTCTGGGAGTGGGCAGAGTGCAGAGGTGATTGGCCATAAGAAGCGGTAGGCACACGGCCCGGGGCTGTGCACTGACAGACTTGGAACAGAGTCAGAGAGCAGAATTTTCATAGTTTGCGCGCCTAAACCTTTTCTTCAGTGATTTATTTTAGAGTGCTCTGTTTATCTTTCATTTGATGCTCTGCTGAGCCAGGGAGCAGCTCTAGGCATGAGCTTTATAATTAATGCAGTGCAGTTTACATATTTTGTATGTGTGTGTGCGTGTCTGAGTTTTTGTGTGTGTGTGTGTGTGTGTGTGTCTCAGTGTTTGTATGTGTGTGTGTCTGTCTGTGTGTTTTTGTGTGTCTGTCTGTGTGTTTTTGTGTGTGTGTCTGTGTGTTTTTGTGTGTGTGTCTGAGTGTGTTTCCGAGTGTTTGTGTGTGCATCTGAGTGTGTTTTTAAGTGTGTCTGAGTGTTTGTATGTGTGTGTGACTGTGTTTTTGTGTGTGTCTGCTTTCTGGGGGGGGGGGGTGACACCATAACTTACCGCACCGGGTGACACCAACCCTAGTGACGCCACTGCTAGTGGCTACTATTAAATCACATCACAGGCAGCAAAATTTTATTGTAACTATTTTTTGTTTTGTATTTGTATGCTCAAAAGAGTGTATTGGACATTGATAAACAACAGAATTTATGTTTACCTGATAAATTACTTTCTCCAACGGTGTGTCCGGTCCACGGCGTCATCCTTACTTGTGGGATATTCTCTTCCCCAACAGGAAATGGCAAAGAGCCCAGCAAAGCTGGTCACATGATCCCTCCTAGGCTCCGCCTTCCCCAGTCATTCGACCGACGTAAAGGAGGAATATTTGCATAGGAGAAACCATATGATACCGTGGTGACTGTAGTTAAAGAAAATAAATTATCAGACCTGATTAAAAAACCAGGGCGGGCCGTGGACCGGACACACCGTTGGAGAAAGTAATTTATCAGGTAAACATAAATTCTGTTTTCTCCAACATAGGTGTGTCCGGTCCACGGCGTCATCCTTACTTGTGGGAACCAATACCAAAGCTTTAGGACACGGATGAAGGGAGGGAGCAAATCAGGTCACCTAGATGGAAGGCACCACGGCTTGCAAAACCTTTCTCCCAAAAATAGCCTCAGAAGAAGCAAAAGTATCAAACTTGTAAAATTTAGTAAAAGTGTGCAGTGAAGACCAAGTAGCTGCCTTACATATCTGATCAACAGAAGCCTCGTTCTTGAAGGCCCATGTGGAAGCCACAGCCCTAGTGGAATGAGCTGTGATTCTTTCAGGAGGCTGCCGTCCGGCAGTCTCATAAGCCAATCTGATGATGCTTTTAATCCAAAAAGAGAGAGAGGTAGAAGTTGCTTTTTGACCTCTCCTTTTACCAGAATAAACAACAAACAAGGAAGATGTTTGTCTAAAATCCTTTGTAGCATCTAAATAGAATTTTAGAGCACGAACAACATCCAAATTGTGCAACAAACGTTCCTTCTTTGAAACTGGATTCGGACACAAAGAAGGCACGACTATCTCCTGGTTAATGTTTTTGTTAGAAACAACTTTCGGAAGAAAACCAGGTTTAGTACGTAAAACCACCTTATCTGCATGGAACACCAGATAAGGAGGAGAACACTGCAGAGCAGATAATTCTGAAACTCTTCTAGCAGAAGAAATTGCAACCAAAAACAAAACTTTCCAAGATAATAACTTAATATCAACGGAATGTAAGGGTTCAAACGGAACCCCCTGAAGAACTGAAAGAACTAAATTGAGACTCCAAGGAGGAGTCAAAGGTTTGTAAACAGGCTTGATTCTAACCAGAGCCTGAACAAAGGCTTGAACATCTGGCACAGCTGCCAGCTTTTTGTGAAGTAACACAGACAAGGCAGAAATCTGTCCCTTCAAGGAACTTGCAGATAATCCTTTCTCCAAACCTTCTTGAAGAAAGGATAGAATCTTAGGAATTTTTACCTTGTCCCAAGGGAATCCTTTAGATTCACACCAACAGATATATTTTTTCCATATTTTGTGGTAAATTTTTCTAGTTACAGGCTTTCTGGCCTGAACAAGAGTATCAATGACAGAATCTGAGAACCCTCGCTTTGATAAGATCAAGCGTTCAATCTCCAAGCAGTCAGTTGGAGTGAGACCAGATTCGGATGTTCGAACGGACCTTGAACAAGAAGGTCTCGTCTCAAAGGTAGCTTCCATGGTGGAGCCGATGACATATTCACCAGGTCTGCATACCAAGTCCTGCGTGGCCACGCAGGAGCTATCAAGATCACCGATGCCCTCTCCTGATTGATCCTGGCTACCAGCCTGGGGATGAGAGGAAACGGCGGGAATACATAAGCTAGTTTGAAGGTCCAAGGTGCTACTAGTGCATCTACTAGAGTCGCCTTGGGATCCCTGGATCTGGACCCGTAGCAAGGAACCTTGAAGTTCTGACGAGAGGCCATCAGATCCATGTCTGGAATGCCCCACAATTGAGTAATTTGGGCAAAGATTTCCGGATGGAGTTCCCACTCCCCCGGATGAAATGTCTGACGACTCAGAAAATCCGCTTCCCAATTTTCCACTCCTGGGATGTGGATTGCAGACAAGTGGCAGGAGTGAGTCTCCGCCCATTGAATGATTTTGGTCACTTCTTCCATCGCCAGGGAACTCCTTGTTCCCCCCTGATGGTTGATGTACGCAACAGTCGTCATGTTGTCTGATTGAAACCGTATGAACTTGGCCTTTGCTAGCTGAGGCCAAGCCTTGAGAGCATTGAATATCGCTCTCAGTTCCAGAATATTTATCGGGAGAAGAGATTCTTACCGAGACCAAAGACCCTGAGCTTTCAGGGGTCCCCAGACCGCGCCCCAGCCCACCAGACTGGCGTCGGTCGTGACAATGACCCACTCTGGTCTGCGGAAGCTCATCCCCTGTGACAGGTTGTCCAGGGACAGCCACCAACGGAGTGAATCTCTGGTCCTCTGATCTACTTGTATCGTCGGAGACAAGTCTGTATAGTCCCCATTCCACTGACTGAGCATGCACAGTTGTAATGGTCTTAGATGAATTCGCGCAAAAGGAACTATGTCCATTGCCGCTACCATCAAACCTATTACTTCCATGCACTGCGCTATGGAAGGAAGAGGAACAGAATGAAGTATTTGACAAGAGTTTAGAAGTTTTGATTTTCTGGCCTCTGTCAGAAAAATCCTCATTTCTAAGGAGTCTATTATTGTTCCCAAGAAGGGAACCCTTGTTGACGGAGATAGAGAACTTTTTTCTACGTTCACTTTCCACCCGTGAGATCTGAGAAAGGCCAGGACAATGTCCGTGTGAGCCTTTGCTTGAGGAAGGGACGACGCTTGAATCAGAATGTCGTCCAAGTAAGGTACTACTGCAATGCCCCTTGGTCTTAGCACCGCTAGAAGGGACCCTAGTACCTTTGTGAAAATCCTTGGAGCAGTGGCTAATCCGAACGGAAGTGCCACAAACTGGTAATGCTTGTCCAGGAATGCGAACCTTAGGAACCGATGATGTTCCTTGTGAATAGGAATATGTAGATACGCATCCTTTAAATCCACCGTGGTCATGAATTGACCTTCCTGGATGGAAGGAAGAATTGTTCGAATGGTTTCCATTTTGAACGATGGAACCTTGAGAAACTTGTTTAGGATCTTGAGATCTAAGATTGGTCTGAATGTTCCCTCTTTTTTGGGAACTACGAACAGATTGGAGTAGAACCCCATCCCTTGTTCTCCTAAAGGAACAGGATGAATCACTCCCATTTTAAAAGGTCTTCTACACAATGTAAGAATGCCTGTCTTTTTATGTGGTCTGAAGACAATTGAGACCTGTGGAACCTCCCCCTTGGGGGAAGCCCCTTGAATTCCAGAAGATAACCTTGGGAGACTATTTCTAGTGCCCAAGGATCCAGAACATCTCTTGCCCAAGCCTGAGCGAAGAGAGAGAGTCTGCCCCCCACCAGATCCGGTCCCGGATCGGGGGCCAACATCTCATGCTGTCTTGGTAGCAGTGGCAGGTTTCTTGGCCTGCTTTCCTTTGTTCCAGCCTTGCATTGGTCTCCAGGCTGGCTTGGCTTGAGAAGTATTACCCTCTTGCTTAGAGGACGTAGCACTTGGGGCTGGTCCGTTTCTGCGAAAGGGACGAAAATTAGGTTTATTTTTGGCCTTGAAAGACCTATCCTGAGGAAGGGCGTGGCCCTTGCCCCCAGTGATATCAGAGATAATCTCTTTCAAGTCTGGGCCAAACAGCGTTTTCCCCTTGAAAGGAATGTTAAGCAATTTGTTCTTGGAAGACGCATCCGCTGACCAAGATTTTAACCAAAGCGCTCTGCGCGCCACAATAGCAAAACCAGAATTTTTCGCAGCTAACCGAGCCAATTGCAAAGTGGCGTCTAGGGTGAAAGAATTAGCCAATTTGAGAGCATGAATTCTGTCCATAATCTCCTCATAAGAAGAAGAATTATTATTGAGCGCCTTTTCTAGCTCATCGAACCAGAAACACGCTGCTGTAGTGACAGGAACAATGCATGAAATTGGTTGTAAAAGGTAACCTTGCTGAACAAACATCTTTTTAAGCAAACCTTCTAATTTTTTATCCATAGGATCTTTGAAAGCACAACTATCTTCTATGGGTATAGTGGTGCGTTTGTTTAGAGTAGAAACCGCCCCCTCGACCTTGGGGACTGTCTGCCATAAGTCCTTTCTGGGGTCGACCATAGGAAACAATTTTTTAAATATGGGGGGAGGGACGAAAGGTATACCGGGCCTTTCCCATTCTTTATTTACAATGTCCGCCACCCGCTTGGGTATAGGAAAAGCTTCGGGGGGCCCCGGGACCTCTAGGAACTTGTCCATTTTACATAGTTTCTCTGGAATGACCAAATTCTCACAATCATCCAGAGTGGATAACACCTCCTTAAGCAGAGCGCGGAGATGTTCCAATTTAAATTTAAATGTAATCACATCAGGTTCAGCTTGTTGAGAAATTTTCCCTGAATCTGAAATTTCTCCCTCAGACAAAACCTCCCTGGCCCCCTCAGACTGGTGTAGGGGCCCTTCAGAACCAATATCATCAGCGTCCTCATGCTCTTCAGTATTTTCTAAAACAGAGCAGTCGCGCTTTCGCTGATAAGTGGGCATTTTGGCTAAAATGTTTTTGATAGAATTATCCATTACAGCCGTTAATTGTTGCATAGTAAGGAGTATTGGCGCGCTAGATGTACTAGGGGCCTCCTGTGTGGGCAAGACTGGTGTAGACGAAGGAGGGGATGATGCAGTACCATGCTTACTCCCCTCACTTGAGGAATCATCTTGGGCATCATTTTCTCTAAATTTTGTGTCACATAAATCACATCTATTTAAATGAGAAGGAACCTTGGCTTCCCCACATTCAGAACACAGTCTATCTGGTAGTTCAGACATGTTAAACAGGCAAAAACTTGATAACAAAGTACAAAAAACGTTTTAAAATAAACCGTTACTGTCACTTTAAATTTTAAACTGAACACACTTTATTACTGCAATTGCGAAAAAGTATGAAGGAATTGTTCAAAATTCACCAAAATTTCACCACAGTGTCTTAAAGCCTTAAAAGTATTGCACACCAAATTTGGAAGCTTTAACCCTTAAAATAACGGAACCGGAGCCGTTTTTATATTTAACCCCTTTACAGTCCCTGGTATCTGCTTTGCTGAGACCCAACCAAGCCCAAAGGGGAATACGATACCAAATGACGCCTTCAGAAAGTCTTTTCTATGTATCAGAGCTCCTCACACATGCATCTGCATGTCATGCTTCTCAAAAACAAGTGCGCAATAGAGGCGCGAAAATGAGACTCTGCCTATGATTAGGGAAAGCCCCTAGAGAATAAGGTGTCCAATACAGTGCCTGCCGGTTATTTTACATAAGTCCCAAGATTAAAATAATTCCTCAAGGCTATGGAGTATAAAATATGTTTATATATAAATCGATTTAGCCCAGAAAATGTCTACAGTCTTAAAAAGCCCTTGTGAAGCCCTTTTTTTCTTTCTGTAATAAAAATGGCTTACCGGATCCCATAGGGAAAATGACAGCTTCCAGCATTATATCGTCTTGTTAGAATGTGTCATACCTCAAGCAGCAAAAGTCTGCTCACTGTTCCCCCAACTGAAGTTAATTCCTCTCAACAGTCCTGTGTGGAAACAGCCATCGATTTTAGTAACGGTTGCTAAAATCATTTTCCTCTTACAAACAGAAATCTTCATCTCTTTTCTGTTTCAGAGTAAATAGTACATACCAGCACTATTTTAAAATAACAAACTCTTGATTGAATAATAAAAACTACAGTTAAACACTAAAAAACTCTAAGCCATCTCCGTGGAGATGTTGCCTGTACAACGGCAAAGAGAATGACTGGGGAAGGCGGAGCCTAGGAGGGATCATGTGACCAGCTTTGCTGGGCTCTTTGCCATTTCCTGTTGGGGAAGAGAATATCCCACAAGTAAGGATGACGCCGTGGACCGGACACACCTATGTTGGAGAAATCTACATTAAGATTCTGTAGTGCTAAATACATTTTTTAATGCTTTTTTTGCCCATATCGCCCAGCTCTAATACATATACACACACTACACTCTATCAGAACATTAACACTTTGTCTAGATATTTGTTGTTTTTAGTAAACTAGCACTTAATTAAGATCATCATACAACACTTGCTTACCTCTCACTACAAGTTCTTACTGTAGGACGAGGGGTTTGTGTGGGCAATCAGAGATACAACCTGTAGAAACAAAGACAATACTTAGTATACATACTTACATATAAAAGCAACTACATCAGACAATAGTATAATGATCATTTAAAATCTGCACATTGTATATAATATATTTCCTTTTGAATTAACCGGATTAAAAACCTTCCATTCAGAGAGAGAGAACCCCCCCCCCCAAAAAATAAACAAAAATCTCTCAGTTTAATACACATCATGGGGGGGGTTCAAATCCAGCTTCCAAGGGCTGCAAATAGGATGTTATGATATTTCTGCCTGAACAAATTTGGATTAATAATTTTATTTAAGACACATGCAGAGATAATGAAATCCTGGTACATGCATGTCCTCTTATGTCTTAACAACCTTGCGTTTACTGCTCAGGATTCTGGGATAATATAAATAAAGAAGCTATATCCTGATGTTGTGACTTAATGTGATTTTTGATTTACCATGTATTTAGATGCATGAAGAGATATATAATCAAGCAATGCAATGTTCTATGCATGCTGCTTCTACTTATAAATTAAAGGTAAACAATACCAGTAGTATTCAAGATAATTTTGTTTGTCCATTCAGTTGTAAAACACCTTGGCTTGTATTAAAAACGAAGCTTTGGTTAAAGGGCTATTATAGTGTTAAAATTATATGCTATAATCCACGGTAATGCTATGTGTTAACTCTTGCAAAAGGGTTAAACACATACTTAAAGTCCTCTCACTGCAGGTCCCAAACTAATCAGTTGCAGTTTCTGCTCAGGACCTGCAGAGATTAGATCATATAATTTTAACACTATAATGTCCCTTTAATTACATTTTAAAGACACAGATCTCAAAACTAAAGTGCACATGAAGTACTAGCAAAAATGCTTCTAGCAAAAAGTTAGAACGGTTTCAGCACCAGCTTTTCAGTGCACGGAGTGTATATATGCTCTGTATACCCTATTTCAAATATTGCGCTCGCTCACAAAGCCAACAGTGACACGTGTACATTGCCAACGATGCAGACTGAGTTGTAATACATTCTACAGCATATTACATAGAAAACAGTACTGCCATAGAGTGCTAGACACGTGCATGCTCCAGAGGTCCTATGAGCTCACCTAGGTTTGCTATTCAACAAAGGATACAAGAGGGCGAAGCGAATTTGCCAATAGACATAAAATGGAAAGTTGTTTAAAAACTGTAAGCTCTGTCTAAACGGTGAAAGTGTAATTTTGTCTTTACAATCCCTATAAACATGCATTTTATTTTATGTTGCTTTAAAGCAGGGGTGTCAAAAATGATTTCAGTCGCGGGTCATTTTACATACAAGTACAACTTACGTGGGTCGCACACTATCTATATATCTTGCCATTGCTAAACAAAGCAGTGACGTTTGCTATAACTGCATACATTTCAAAAGATTGTGTTTAACTCCTAATTAACTTACTCTGGCTTGATGAAATGCGCTCTATTGCTTTTAAGAAAGTGACACACGCGCTCCCTCCGTGCTATTTTTTTCTTTAGCAGCCCTTTTTCGGGCACACTCACAGTAAAGCATACGCATGCACATAGTATAACCTTTCCTCTGCATTATAAATAGTGGACCACAACGCTGTCGGCATAGCGACCCACTGTTTGAATAGTGATAGACATATACCTGTTGTATATAATATAAAATAAATGCATATAGAATATATATCCTATATTATAAAAGGCCAAGTGTGTTTGTCTGAAGCCGTCATGCGCAGTAGAGACTGCGCGCGGACAAACACACCTGGCCTTCAGCTGCAGAGTAGTGCGCACTGCGGAAGCTGCCTGGTGGGGGCGTGACCAGCGGCCGGGCGTGCCATGATGGGGACGTGGCCGGCGGGCGTGGCCTCGCAGGGGGCGCGGGGCGTGGCCGGCGGGAGAGAACGAAACAGAGGAAGGAAGGAAGGAAAGAAAGCGAGCAGAGAGAGGGGGAAGAGCAAAAGAGGGAGAGAGAGCGCAAGAGAGTGGGAGAGAAAGAGTGGGAGAGAAAGAGGGGGGGAGAGAGGGGGAGAGAGAGCTAAAAAGAGAGGGGGGAGAGAGAGAGCTCAAAAGAGAGGGGGGGAGAGAGAGCTTAAAAGAGAGGTGGGAGAGAGAGCTTAAAAGAGAGGTGGGAGAGAGAGCGCAAAAGAGAGGGGGAGAGAGCGCAAGAGAGGGGGAGAGAGCGCAAGAGAGGGGGAGAGAGCGCAAGAGAGGGGGAGAGAGCGCAAGAGAGGGGGAGAGAGCGCAAGAGAGGGGGAGAGAGAGCGCACAAAAGAGAGGGGGGAGAGAGAGCGCGCAAAAGAGAGGGGGGAGAGAGCGCGCAAAAGAGAGGGGGGGAGAGAGAGCGCAAAAGAGAGGGGGGAGAGAGAGCGTAAAAGAGAGGGGGGAGAGAGAGCGTAAAAGAGAGGGGGAGAGAGAGTGTAAAAGAGAGGGGGGAGAGTTTAAAAGAGAGCTCAAAAGAGGGGGGAGAGAGCGCAAAAGAGAAGGTGGAGACAGAGTGCAAAAGAGGGAGAGAGAGAGCAAATGAGATAGAGAGAGAGCGCAAAAGAGGGGGAGAGAGCGCAAAAAAGAGGGGGAGAGAGCGCAAGGGGGAGAAAGCACAAAAGAGAGGGGGAGAGAGAGAGCTCAAAAGAGAGGGGGGGAGAGAGTTTAAAAGAGTGGGGGGAGAGAGAAAGCTCAAAAGAGAGGGGGGGAGAGAGAGCTCAAAAGAGAGGGGGGGAGAGAGTTTAAAAGAGAGGGGGGAGAGAGAGTGCACAAAAGAGGGGGAGAGAGCGCAAAAGAGAAGGGGGAGAGAGCGCAAAAGAGGAAGAGAGAGCAAAAGAGAGGGGGAGAGAGAGCAAAAAAGAGGGGAAGAGAGAGCAAAAAAGAGGGGAAGAGAGCAAAAGAGAGGGGGAGAGAGAGCAAAAGAGAGGGTGGGAGAGAGAGAGAGCGCAAAAGAGAGGGGGGGAGAGAGAGTGCAAAAGAGGGGGGAGAGAGAGCAAAAGAGGGGGGAGAGAGAGCAAAAGAGGGGGGAGAGAGAGAGCAAAAGAGGGGGGAGAGAGAGCGCAAAAGAGGGGGAGAGAGAGCGCAAAAGAGGG
The DNA here is from genome assembly GCF_027579735.1 of Bombina bombina. Taxonomy (NCBI): domain Eukaryota; kingdom Metazoa; phylum Chordata; class Amphibia; order Anura; family Bombinatoridae; genus Bombina; species Bombina bombina. The sequence goes on from NC_069499.1 coordinate 1,141,301,969, forward strand.
GGGAGAGACAGCAAAATAGGGGAGAGAGAGAGCAAAATAGGGGAGAGAGAGAGCAAAAGAGGGCGAGAGAGAGCAAGAGGGGGGAGAGAGCAGATGAGGGGGGGAAGAGAGAGAGAGAGAGAGCAAAAGAGGGGGAGAGAGAGCAAAAGAGGGGAGAGAGAGCAAAAGAGGTGGGAGAGAGAGAGCACAAGAGGGGAGAGAGAGAGCAAAAAAGAGGGGGAGAGAGAGCGCAAAAGAGGGGGGAGAGAGAGCAAAATAGGGGAGAGAGAGAGCAAAATAGGGGAGAGAGAGAGCAAAAGAGGGCGAGAGAGAGCAAGAGGGGGGAGAGAGCAGATGAGGGGGGGAAGAGAGAGAGAGAGAGAGCAAAAGAGGGGAGAGAGAGCAAAAGAGGGGAGAGAGAGCAAAAGAGGTGGGAGAGAGAGAGCACAAGAGGGGAGAAAGAGAGCAAAAAAGGGGAGAGAGAGAGAGAGCAAAAGAGGGGGGAGAGTGCAAAATAAGGGGGAGAGAGAGAACTCAACAGAGAGGGGGGGAGAGAGAGAGAGAGCGCAAAAGAGAAGGGGGAGAGAGAGGGAGCAAGGGTTGGAACCGCGGTACCTAAAAAATTGGCCCGTGTACACGGGCTTTAGGACTAGTCAAATATAAAGTATGCGATTTTAGTTAAAAAGAAAATTATTGAAAGGAATGGATAAAAATGATGTGTGAAATCAGTGCTGCCATATTAATGAAAACATATAAAGAAGTGCTGCATGTGCCAAATAAATCATTATGCACTTATCGGTGTCTGCCTTTTTCTTTTTAATAGCAATGCTACTCGTTAAAGACTGAGGGGTTTTAATGATCTTGCTACAAAAGTGCAGCTGCTCACTATACAACGCAATGCCAGGACAAAGTAATACAGTCATTATAATTGAGAGCTGAATGGAGGTCGCATGTATGTGCATACCTAATAGTAAGCACACTCACTCTTTAAGTAATAAGCATATTATAATTATTATTTTTCATATTATTTTTCATGGAGGTGGTGTGGGCCGCACAAAATTAGGTTAGCGGGCCGCCAGTTTGACACCCCTACTTTAAAAGGTCTTATAAAAAGTATATACATAAAAAGGATATCAATTCTGCACCTCATTGCTATGTCACCATATACCAAATTATCAGTGATACAGACTTTAAGTCTAGAGCTTGCTAATGCTTGTAGTCTCCTGAGTTTCACAGTAATTGCCTAACTTGTGGTATATTAGAAGCCATATTTCATACAAATAAATCATTTTATGGAATATGTGACCTGTTGGTCCTGTTTAACCTGTCCTAATTATTGTAACATCTTATGCAATATTTGATTCCTAACTTCATTTTTTATTTAATCTAATACTGTGTATATCTCCAAGGAGATATGAACTTCCTGCTGAAAAAGGGCTATCCCATTAATTTAGTATATTTTCTATTTAAAAAGACTGCTTCACAGATAGGGAAACCGCTTGTCTGAGAGTAAACAAACATTTTAAATGATGACCTTTTATAAGAAATTAAAAGGCCACAGCATATCACATGGAAGAAATTAAACATGGGATAAAATAAGGATAATATTTTTTGTAATCTCCTAAATCAGAAGGGTGTGCATCTGGTTCAACAGTCTGTTTAATTAGAATGTAAAATAAAAGGATTTCTGACAGAAGGGTCTATGTGACGAAGGAACAATACGGTGTATCAATTTTACTTTAAAAGGACATTAACCCTTTCGCTGCCAAGTCTTTTTTCCTTCCAGTGCTGAGCCGATTGTGAGCATTTTGTAAGTCAAATGTAAGTCAGATTTAAAGTTTATTTAAATCTGTGGATAAAATGTATATGAAAAAAAAAAAAAGTATATTTTTGCTTAGATTTTAATAAATAATATTGAAAATTGCCAAATGACCACTGCTGCTACTGTGACCACCTTACTAAATTGTCATCAAGGGTAGCCACATGTGCAATAGGGACCCATACAGGCTTATTGGGGTTATAATATAGATTAGAGGGGCCCAATTGTACACCTTTCTTAAAAGATGTTCACTGTTACCACATAGGTCATTTGACTATACAGATGAAATTAATATATTTTATTTGGGAGATGGACTTATCTACTAGAAAATTATTATTATTAGGGGTCACTGGAAATACCAGATTTTTTTATTGCACATATAATCACCCATTTTCAAGCAAATTAGCATATGTTTTTGTTTTTTTTTACTTTATTTTTAAAATATCTGCTGTGTGGTACTGCTCCAAAACTGCCATACTCTTTAAAATGGGCGGTCAGGTTTGGAGCTGCTAAAGGAGCTGAGATTGAGGGGTTTGAAGAATCTCTCCCCATCCATCTCCCTTGCAGCTACACAAAATTCCCGGTTCTGCCCCTTCAGTGATACTGCCAAGTGTGGAACTGTGCTCTTCGTGTCCCAAGCAGCATCTTAACACACAGTAGTCTAGGGCCAATAGCCTCTAAAATTAGATGATTTTTTTTTAATTATTATTATTATTATAATGCCCATTCAAACTGTTGCTTTTGTGAAAATAAATTTAACCTACAAATGCTGCAAATCAAATGGCTGCTATAGGAAATTTGCAGCATTTTGAAAACCCAGGTTACAGATTTTGCTTTTTGGCCTTTCTATTAAGTGTGGGACAAAGCACAATGTTTACACAAAAGCAATAGGTGTCTAATGTCCCTTTAAGTAAAGATTTTGAGAATGTCTGCTTGCCGGTTACTATTTTCTTTCCTGCTTTACAAGCACAGAATCTATTCAATCATTGACTTTCTATATTGACATATATTTCAATTCACTTTTGCTGGTAGGTCACCTTTTATCTTCCTAATAGTCCTCAAACTGTACTCAAGTGTATTGGTAAGGAAGCAGTAAAATGAAGATGAAGTTGTGCCAAAGGATTCAGGACATCTAACTGGAGTGTCTTAATAAACAGCCGCAGGGATAAACATTGATACTCGAGAAATCAGAGCCACCGTCTGCATGATAATCCCTAGATTAATCCACGGATTTAGGGCTTAAAATAAAATCATAAATGGAGATACAGCTGGGAGCTAAAGGCTATTATTAAGACATGTTCTAATGAAAAAGAGACCATGAGATTTAATAAGGAGGAGACAATTTATTACTTAGATCTACAGAGATTTTATACTCAAGACACAGTTCTAAGATAGTGAGATCAGATAACTGAAACTGCAAAACAGGCAGATTTTAAACAGTATCACATAGAAGTATAGGGATTTATACTGTATGTGCTAAAACACAGAAACAAAGGAACTATCTTGCATATTAGGATACCTTTGCTTAAAAATACACATTATTACAAACGGAACTGCATAAATAAAGGACCTGCGTATATATTAAAAAAAGTGCCCCTAGTGAACGAATGTCTAAGATTTGTTATTTCATATAAACCATTATTTATTTTTCACCAAATTCTAAGAATTTAACTGTATTACTGCTTCGAGTAGCGCATAGCAAAGCTAGGTATTCTTTTTTACAAAAGTTTGAAAAAAGTAAATTGAAACGCCTCTTACACTTGGATATTCTATCTGCACCATGAAAGCTTCATTTGTACTTTCATGTCCTTTTAAGTGCGACTTTCCATGAATGCATTTAGGCGGCTTGATAAATCATATTGTACCACTGCGACCCGTATACGGCATAATATTATATGAATAACAAAGTAAACCTATCAAATTTTTCAGAATAAAAACTGAACTATCATAAATGCATAGCTTTGCCAATTTAACAACTTACAAACATTTTCAAACAAAACAAATGAAATAGAGCCCCCGCCATTTTGTATTTGTTTTATTTAGTCTGGTATATGTATTTGTAGACGTTTTTATCACAAATCAGAGTAATTGTACATCCCTACTCTTGTCCTGGGAGCTACAGAATTCGGCAGCACTTTACAAATAAAATATACAGTGGTGGCTTGTATACTGGGTCACAGAGGCCCCTAAACACCCCATTTTAAAATATCCCTGATCTAAATAAATAAAATGTGTCTTTCTTAATTTTATTTTACAGTCTTTTGTTTTGTTTCATTTTCACTTTATACTATTTAATTTGTGTAATTTAAATAAGTTGTTTTATAAATTGATTCAAGCATCCTTCTAATACCTTCTAAACAACTTTCTATTATGAAATGAGCAGCCAAAAAAAAATAATTTAAAAAAATATTAAAATCTAACAAAAAAAACAAAAACGGGCAGGTTTCATGGACTCTAACCACCATGAAAGAAATTAATTTATCAGGTAAGCATAAATTATATTTTCTTTCTTAAAGGTGGTGAGAGTTCACAAGTAACAAAGGTCGGGCAAAATATTTTTTTAATTTTATATATATATATATATATTTAAAGAATAGTTCGAACCGTCTCCATTTTAAAATAAGGAACTCAGAGAAATTTTATTAAAGTCTTTAATGATGAAAAGGTTTAAATATAACCCCTGGCCTTGTTCCAACCTTGGAACTGGCATTATAATTTCCATATATTCCAGATCTAAGACTAACTGAAAGAAGACTCTTGCCTTTCCAAGATTCTTCAGAACATAAAACAGAACTCATGTATTTAGAACAGCGTATTATGCCCCCTACCAGAAGTTTTGGATCGAGGTTGCATCCTGATACTGACAAAGTAGAGGTGGCAGGTTTCTTAATTAATTTAAATTTGGCTTCGAGGAAAATCTGTAACATCTCTGCTTCTGAAAGAAAGAGGAAGACTTTTGGTTCCTAGACTGACGATAGGAAGCCCTGATCTTACCCTTAAACTTCTTGGTCTGAGAGAGAAAAGCTACTTTACCTCCAGTCCCAGTAGAAAACATAATTTATGTTTATCTGATAAATTATTTTCTTTCATGGTGGTGAGAGTCCACTACCTATTACTCCTGGGAATTCCCTGCCACTAGGTTGAGGCAAAGATTCCCAAACCCCAAGAGCTCTATAAAACCCTTCACTGGTAAATTAGTCTGATGTATAGCCAAGTTAAAAAAAAAAGTGGAAAAAGTAATGAGCAAAATAAAAGGAAGAGGGAAAAAAGATGTTTGCACAAATAACACCAAAAAAACAGGGTGGGGCTTTGTGGATTCTCACCACCAAGAAAGAAATTTACCAGGTAATCATAAATTATGTTTTCTTTCATAGAGGTGAGGAGAGTCCGCAATCCAATACTCCTGGGAACTAATACCCAAGCTGTGTAGTCCATGAGTAATGAGAAATAAGGGGGAAAAGGAACATCTTTTTTTCAGAGAGAAACTAAATCCAAAACCCTAGTAGAACAAAAAAAACAACACAAAAGGTAAAAATTTTCTCTTTTTTTTTCATGCAATTAAAATGACCGACAAACAAAATCAAAATTCATCTGAGACAACTCCCTGGAGGACTTTCCTACCAAAGGCTGCTTCAGAAGAAGCAAAAAACAGCAAAATTGTAGAATTTAGTAAATGTATGCAAAGACCACCAATTAGCTGCTTTGCCAATTTGGTCAATACTGAAAGCCAAAGAAGTGGCAAATGATCTGGTAGAATGAGCAGTAATCTGTCTTGGTGAAAGTTGTCCCACCTCCAAGTAAGCTTTATAAATCAAAAGTTTTAACCAAGAAACTAAAGAAATGGCAGTAGCTTTCTGCCCTCTCTTAAAAACATGAAAAATGAACTAGAAGGTTATCTGAAATTCTTAGTAGCATCAACATAGTACTTCAATATATCCAAATTGTTTAGAAGCCCTTCTGAAAGGAGGAACAATATCTCAACTTATATTGTCTGAGCACACAATCTAACACAAAAACATAATTTATGTAAGAACTTACCTGATAAATTCATTTCTTTCATATTAGCAAGAGTCCATGAGCTAGTGACGTATGGGATATACATTCCTACCAGGAGGGGCAAAGTTTCCCAAACCTCAAAATGCATATAAATACACCCCTCACCACACCCAGAAATCAGTTTAACGAATAGCCAAGAAGTGGGGTGATAAGAAAAAAGTGTGAAAGCATAAAAAAAAACATAATTTATGCTTACCTGATAAATGTATTTCTCTTGTAGTGTGTTCAGTCCACGGGTCATCCATTACTTATGGGATATATTCTCCTTCCCAACAGGAAGTTGCAAGAGGATCACCCAAGCAGAGCTGCTATATAGACCCTCCCCTCACATGTCATATCCAGTCATTCGACCGAAACAAGACGAGAAAGGAGAAACTATAGGGTGCAGTGGTGACTGGAGTTATAATTTAAAATTTAGAACCTGCATCAAAAAGACAGGGCGGGCCGTGGACTGAACACACTACAAGAGAAATAAATTTATCAGGTAAGCATAAATTATGTTTTCTCTTGTTAAGTGTGTTCAGTCCACGGGTCATCCATTACTTATGGGATACCAATACCAAAGCTAAAGTACACGGATGATGGGAGGGACAAGGCAGGAACATTAAACAGAAGGAACCACTGCCTGTAGAACCTTTCTCCCAAAAACAGCCTCCGAAGAAGCAAAAGTGTCAAATTTGTAAAATTTGGAAAAAGTATGAAGTGAAGACCAAGTTGCAGCCTTGCAAATCTGTTCAACAGAGGCCTCATTCTTAAAGGCCCAGGTGGAAGCCACAGCTCTAGTGGAATGAGCTGTAATTCTTTCAGGAGGCTGCTGTCCAGCAGTCCCATAGGCTAAGCGTATTATGCTACGAAGCCAAAAAGAGAGAGAGGTAGCCGAAGCCTTTTGACCTCTCCTCTGTCCAGAGTAAACGACAAACAGAGAAGAAGTTTGTCGAAAATCTTTAGTTGCCTGTAAGTAGAACTTCAGGGCACGGACCACGTCTAGATTATGTAAAAGACGTTCCTTCTTTGAAGAAGGATTAGGACATAACGATGGAACAACAATCTCTTGATTGATATTCCTGTTAGAGACAACCTTAGGTAAAAACCCAGGTTTAGTACGCAGGACTACCTTGTCTGAATGAAAGATCAGATAAGGAGAATCACAATGTAAGGCAGATAACTCAAAGACTCTCCGAGCCGAGGAAATAGCCATCAAAAACAGAACTTTCCAAGATAAAAGCTTAATATCAATGGAATGAAGGGGTTCAAACGGAACACCCTGAAGAACTTTAAGAACCAAGTTTAAGCTCCACGGAGGAGCAACAGTTTTAAACACAGGCTTAATCCTAGCCAAAGCCTGACAAAAAGCCTGGACGTCTGGATTCTCTGCCAGACGCTTGTGTAAAAGAATAGACAGAGCAGAAATCTGTCCCTTTAGCGAACTAGCGGATAAGCCCTTTTCTAAACCCTCTTGTAGAAAAGACAATATCCTAGGAATCCTAACCTTACTCCATGAGTAACTCTTGGATTCACACCAATATAAATATTTACGCCATATCTTGTGGTAAATTTTTCTGGTAACAGGTTTCCGAGCCTGTATTAATGTATCAATAACCGAATCCGAAAACCCACGCTTTGATAGAATCAAGCGTTCAATTTCCAAGCAGTCAGCCTCAGAGAAATTAGGTTTGGATGGTTGAAAGGACCCTGGATTAGAAGGTCCTGCCTCAGGGGTAGAGACCATGGTGGACAGGACGACATGTCCACTAGGTCTGCATACCAGGTCCTGCGTGGCCACGCAGGCGCTATCAGAATCACCGATGCTCTCTCCTGTTTGATCCTGGCAATCAGTCGAGGTAGCAACGGAAAAGGTGGAAACACATAAGCTATGTTGAAAACCCAAGGGGCTGCTAGTGCATCTACTAGCACCGCACCCGGGTCCCTGGACCTGGATCCGTAACAAGGAAGCTTGGCGTTCTGGCGAGATGCCATGAGATCCAGATCCGGTTTGCCCCAACGACGAATCAGTTGAGCAAATACCTCCGGGTGGAGTTCCCACTCCCCCGGATGAAAGGTCTGGCGACTTAGAAAATCCGCCTCCCAGTTCTCCACGCCTGGGATGTAGATCGCTGACAGGTGGCAAGAGTGAGACTCTGCCCAGCGAATTATCTTCGAGACTTCCAACATCGCTAGGGAACTCCTGGTTCCCCCTTGATGATTGATGTAAGCCACAGTCGTGATGTTGTCCGACTGAAATCTGATGAACCTCAGTGTTGCTAACTGAGGCCAAGCTAGAAGAGCATTGAATATTGCTCTTAATTCTAGAATGTTTATCGGGAGGAGTCTCTCCTCCTGAGTCCACAATCCCTGAGCCTTCAGGGAGTTCCAGACTGCTCCCCAGCCTAGTAGGCTGGCATCTGTTGTTACAATCGTCCAATCTGGTCTGCGAAAAGTCATTCCTTTGGACAGATGAACCCGTGACAACCACCAGAGAAGAGAATCTCTGGTCTCCTGGTCCAGATTTAGCAAAGGGGACAGATCTGAGTAATCCCCGTTCCATTGACTTAGCATGCATAGTTGCAGCGGTCTGAGATGTAGGCGCGCAAATGGCACTATGTCCATTGCCGCGCCCATTAAGCCGATTACATCCATGCACTGAGCTACTGATGGGCTTGGAATGGAGTGAAGGACACGGCAAGCATTGAGAATCTTTGATAACCTGGACTCTGTCAGGTAAATCTTCATCTCTACAGAATCTATAAGAGTCCCTAGAAAAGGGACCCTTGTGAGTGGTAACAGAGAACTCTTTTCCATGTTCACTTTCCACCCATGCGACCTCAGAAATGCTAGAACTATCTCTGTATGAGACTTTGCATTTTGAAAACTTGACGCTTGTATCAGAATGTCGTCTAGGTACGGAGCCACCGCTATGCCTCGTGGTCTTAGTACCGCCAGAAGTGAGCCCAGAACCTTTGTAAAAATTCTCGGGGCCGTAGCTAACCCGAAGGGAAGAGCTACAAACTGGTAATGCCTGTCTAGAAACGCAAACCTTAGGTACCGATAATGATCTTTGTGAATCGGTATGTGAAGGTAGGCATCCTTTAAGTCCACTGTGGTCATATATTGACCCTCTTGGATCATGGGTAGGATGGTCCGAATGGTTTCCATCTTGAACGATGGAACCCTTAGGAATTTGTTTAAGATTTTTAAGTCTAAGATTGGTCTGAAGGTTCCCTCTTTCTTGGGAACCACAAACAGATTTGAATAAAACCCTTGCCCCTGTTCCGTTCGCGGAACTGGGTGGATCACTCCCGTCACTAAGAGGTCTTGTACACATTGTAGAAATGCCTCTTTCTTTACTAGGTTTGTTGATAACCTTGACAGATGAAACCTCCCTTGTGGAGGAGAAGTTTTGAAATCCAGAAGGTATCCCTGAGATATAATCTCCAACGTCCAGGGATCCTGTACATCTCTTGCCCAAGCCTGGGCGAAGAGAGAAAGTCTGCCCCCCACTAGATCCGTCTCCGGAAAGGGGGCCCTGTCTTCATGCTGTCTTAGGGGCGGAAGTAGGCTTTCTGGCCTGCTTGCCCTTGTTCCATGACTGGTTGCCTTTCCAACCCTGTCTGTAACGAGCAGTAGTTCCTTCCTGTTTTGGAGCGGAGGAAGTTGATGCTGCTCCTACCTTGAAATTACGAAAGGCACGAAAATTAGACTGTTTGGCCTTTGATTTGGCCCTGTCCTGAGGAAGGGTGTGGCCCTTACCTCCAGTAATGTCAGCAATAATTTCCTTCAAGCCGGGCCCGAATAAGGTCTGCCCTTTGAAAGGAATGTTTAGTAGTTTAGACTTAGAAGTTACATCTGCTGACCAGGATTTAAGCCATAGCGCTCTGCGCGCCTGTATGGCGAATCCGGAATTCTTAGCCGTAAGTTTGGTTAAATGCACTACGGCATCCGAAACAAACGCATTAGCCAGCTTAAGGGTTCTAATCTTGCTCAAAGATTCATCCAATGGTCCTGTGCGAATCGCCTCTTCCAGAGACTCAAACCAGAATGCCGCTGCAGCAGTGACAGGCGCAATGCATGCAAGAGGCTGTAATATAAAACCTTGTTGAACAAACATTTTCTTAAGGTAACCCTCTAATTTTTTATCCATTGGATCTGAGAAAGCACAGCTATCCTCCACCGGGATAGTGGTACGCTTGGCTAAAGTAGAAACTGCTCCCTCCACCTTAGGGACCGTCTGCCATAAGTCTCGTGTGGTGGCGTCTATAGGGAACATTTTTCTAAATATCGGAGGAGGGGAAAAAGGCACACCGGGTCTATCCCACTCCTTGCTAATAATCTTTGTAAACCTCTTTGGTATAGGAAAAACGTCAGTACACACCGGTACCGCATAGTATTTATCCAGCCTACATAATTTCTCTGGGATTGCCACCGTGTCACAATCATTCAGAGCCGCTAACACCTCCCCTAGCAACACGCGGAGGTTCTCAAGCTTAAATTTAAAATTTGAAATTTCTGAATCCGGTCTCCCCGAATCAGAACCGTCACCCACAGAATGAAGCTCTCCGTCCTCATGTTCTGCAAATTGTGAAGCAGTATCAGACATGGCTCTCGTGTCATCGGCGCGCTCTGTCCTTAACCCAGAGCTGTCGCGCTTGCCTCTTAAGTCGGGCATATTGTATAATACTTCTTTCATAACATTAGCCATATCATGTAAAGTGATTTGTAAGGGCCTTGATGTACTTGGCGCCTCAATCTTACACACCTCCCGAGCGGGAGACGAAGGTACTGACACGTGAGGAGAGTTAGACGGCATAACTTCCACCTCGTTGTCTGGTGATAATTTCTTTATCGGTACAGATTGACTTTTATTCAAAGTAATATCAATACAATTGGTACACATATTTCTATTGGGCTCCACATCGGCTTTTAAACATAATGAACAAGCAGATTCCTCTGTATCAGACATGTTTAAACAGACTAGCAATGAAGCTAGCAAGCTTGGAAATTACTCCAATAAGTTTACAAGCAATATAAAAAACGCTGCAGCGCTTTTTTTAAAAAACACAATTGAATAACAAAGAACTAGTTCAGTTATAGTCAACAATTCTTTAAATGTATTAATTAGCAGAGGATTGCACCCATTAGCAAAAGGATGATTAACCCCTCAGTACCCAAAAAACGGATATCAAATTAAGATTTAACGCTTTTATCACAGTCAAACACACTGTCACAGGTCTGCTGTAACTGATTACCTCCCTCAAAAACGAATTTTGAAGATCCCTGAGCTCTCTGGAGACGTCCTGGATCAAAGAGGAAGAAGCAGGAAGACTGTGCTAGAATTTTAACTGCGCAACAAGGCGCTAAAAAAAAAGTCCCTCCCACTCCTATTACAACAGTGGGAGCCCTGATATAACGGTTTCTATGCAGAAATATACGTTAGCCGTGTGGAAAAAAATCATGCCCAAAAAGATTTATCACCAAACTACCTCACAAAACGATTAACATGCCAGTAAACGTTTTTAAAAAAAAAAAAAAAAAACAACATTTCAGATGCTGTGTAAAGTTATTACTAAGCCTGCTACCAGTCGCTTCTACTTCAGTTAAGGCTCAGTATTAACAGTATTTTTTCAGTCAAATTCTAGTCCCTAGAAAATAACTCTACTGTGCATACATTTATCAGCCTGATACCAGTCACTACTACTGCATTTAAGGCTGTACTTACATCATACGGGTAACAGCAGTGTTTTCTTAGTTAATTCCATTCCCAGAAAATATTGTACTGCACATACCTCATTTGCGGGAAACCCCGCATGCTATTCCCATTTTCTGAAGTTACCCCACTCCTCAGAATGTCGAGAACAGCCAGTGGATCTTAGTTACGCCTGCTAAGATCATAGAAAACGCAGGCAGTTTCTTCTTCCAAATACTGCCTGAGATAGAAAAACAGCACACTCCGGTACCATTTAAAATAACAAACTTTTGATTGAAGAATAATTAAGTAAAAACTCCAGCTCCTCTCGCGACCTCCTTCTTTGTTGAGGGTTGCAAGAGAATGACTGGATATGACATGTGAGGGGAGGAGCTATATAGCAGCTCTGCTTGGGTGATCCTCTTGCAACTTCCTGTTGGGAAGGAGAATATATCCCATAAGTAATGGATGACCCGTGGACTGAACACACTTAACAAGAGAAATAAGGAATTGGAACAATAGTGCTTTATACAAAAAAATCATAACCACCATAAAAAGGGTGGGCCTCATTGACTCTTGCTAATATGAAAGAAATGAATTTATCAGGTAAGTTCTTACATAAATTATGTTTTTTTTCATGTAATTAGCAAGAGTCCATGAGCTAGTGACGTATGGGATAATGAATACCCAAGATGTGGAACTTCCACGCAAGAGTCACTAGAGAGGGAGGGATAAAATAAAGACAGCCAATTCCGCTGAAAAATAATAATAATCCACAACCCAAAACAAAAAAAGTTTTAATCTCAAATAATGAAAAAAAAATGAAATTATAAGCAGAAGAATCAAACTGAAACAGCTGCCTGAAGTACTTTTCTACCAAAAACTGCTTCAGAAGAAGAAAACACATCAAAATGGTAGAATTTAGTAAAAGTATGCAAAGAAGTTGCTCCTTTGCAAATCTGATCCACCGAAGCTTCATTCCTAAATGCCCAGGAAGTAGAAACTGACCTAGTATTATGAGCTGTAATCCTTTGAGGCGGAGATTTGCCCGACTCAACATAAGCATGATGAATCAAAGACTTTAACCAAGATGCCAAAGAAATGGCAGAAGCCTTCTGGCCTTTCCTGGAACCGGAAAAGATAACAAAGACTAGAAGTCTTTCGGAAATCTTTAGTAGCTTCAACATAATATTTCAAAGCTCTAACTACATCCAAAGAATGCAACGATCTTTCCTTAGAATTCTTAGGATTAGGACACAATGAAGGAACCACAATATCTCTACTTATGTTGTTAGAATTCACAACCTTAGGTAAAAATTTAAATGAAGTTCATAACACCGCCTTATCCTGATGAAAAATCAGAAAAGGAGACTCACAAGAAAGAGCCGATAATTCAGAAACTCTTCTAGCAGAAGAGATGGCCAAAAGAAACAAAACTTTCCAAGAAAGTAATTTAATATCCAGCGAATGCATAGGTTCAAACGGAGGAGCTTGAAGAGCCCCCAAAACCAAATTCAAACTCCAAGGAGGAGAAATTGACTTAATGACAGGTATTATACGAACCAAAGCTTGTACAAAACAATGAATATCAGGAAGATTAGCAATCTTTCTATGAAACAGCACAGAAAGAGCAGAAATTTGTCCTTTCAAGGAACTTGCAGACAAACCTTTATCCAAACCATCCTGAAGAAACTGTAAAATTCTAGGAATTCTAAAAGAATGCCAAGAAAAATGATGAGAAGAACACCAAGAAATCTAAGTCTTCCAGACTCGATAATATATCTTCCTAGACACAGATTTACGAGCCTGTAACATAGTATTAATTACAGAGTCAGAGAAACCTCTATGACTGAGAATCAAGCGTTCAATCTCCATACCTTCAAATTTAATGATTTGAGATCCTGATGGAAAAAAGGACCTTGCGATAGAAGGTCTGGTCTTAACGGAAGAGTCCACGGTTGGCAAGTAGCCATCCGAACAAGATCCGCATACCAAAACCTGTGAGGCCATGCTGGAGCCACCAGCAGAACAAACGAACGCTCCTTTAGAATCTTGGAAATCACTTTTGGAAGAAGAACTAGAGGCGGAAAGATATAAGCAGGATGATACTTCCAAGGAAGTGACAATGCATCCACTGCTTCCGCCTGAGGATCCCTGGATCTGGACAGATACCTGGGGAGCTTCTTGTTTGGATGCGAAGCCATCAGATCTATTTCTGGAAGTCCCCAGATTTGAACAATCTGAAGAAATACCTCTGGGTGAAGAGACCATTCGCCCGAATGTAAAGCCTGGCGACTGAGATAATCCGCTTCCCAATTGTCTATACCTGGGATGTGAACCGCAGAAATTAGACAGGAGCTGGATTCCGCCCATGCAAGTATTCGAGATACTTCTTTCATAGCCAGAGGACTGTGAGTCCCTCCTTGATGATTGACATATGCCACGGTTGTGACATTGTCCGTCTGAAAACAAATGAACGATTCTCTCTTCAGAAGAGGCCACGACTGAAGAGCTCTGAAAATCGCACGGAGTTCCAAAATGTTGATTGGTAATCTCGCCTCCTGAGATTTCCAAACCCCCTGCGCTGTCAGAGACCCCCATACAGCTCCCCAACCTGTCAGACTCGCACCTGTTGAGATCACAGTCCAGGTTGGAAGAACAAAAGAAGCCCCTTGAATTAAACGATGGTGATCTGTCCACCACGTCAGAGAGTGTCGTACAATCGGATTTAAAGATATTAATTGTGATATCTTTGTATAATCCCTGCACCACTGGTTCTGCATACAGAGCTGAAGAGGTCGCATGTGAAAACGAGCAAAGGGGATCGCGTCCGATGCAGCAGTCATAAGACCTAGAATTTCCATGCATAAGGCTACCGAAGGGAATGATTGAGACTGAAGGTTTCGACAAGCTGAAACCAATTTCAGACGTCTCTTGTCCGTCAAAGACAGAGTCATGGACACTGAATCTATCTGGAAACCTAAAAAGGTTACCCTTGTCTGAGGAATCAATGAACTCTTTGGTAAATTGATCCTCCAACCATGTTCTTGAAGAAACGATACAAGTCGATTCGTATGAGATTCTGCTAAATGTGAAGACTGAGCAAGTACCAAGATATCGTCCAAATAAGGAAATACCACAATACCCTTTTCTCTGATTACAGATAGAAGGGCACCGAGAACCTTTGTAAAAATCCTTGGAGCTGTTGCTAGGCCAAACGGCAGAGCCACAAACTGGTAATGCTTGTCTAGAAAAGAAAATCTCAGAAACTGAAAATGATCTGGATGAATCGGAATCTGCAGATATGCATCTTGTAAATCTATTGTGGACATATAATGCCCTTGCTGAACAAAAGGCAGAATAGTCCTTATAGTTACCATTTTGAATGTTGGTATTCTTACATAACGATTCAATATTTTTAAATCCAGAACTGGTCTGAAGGAATTCTCCTTCTTTGGTACAATGAAGAGATTTGAGTAAAACCCCAGACCCTGTTCCAGAACTGGAACTGGCACAATTACTCCAGCCAACTCTAGATCTGAAACACATTTCAGAAACGCTTGAGCCTTCACTGGATTTATTGGAACGCGAGAAAGAAAAAATCTTCTTGCAGAAGGCCTTATCTTGAAACCTATTCTGTACCCTTGTGAAACAATGTTCTGAATCCAAAGACTGTGAATCGAATTGATCCAAATTTCTTTGAAAAATCGTAATTTGCCCCCTACCAGCTGGGCTGGAATGAGGGCCGCACCTTCATGTGGACTTGGGAGCTGGCTATGGCTTTCTAAAAGGCTTGGATTTATTCCAGACTGGAGATGGTTTCCAAACAGAAACCGTTCCTGTAGAGGAAGGATCAGGCTTTTGTTCCTTATTCTGACGAAAGGAACGAAAACGATTAGCAGCCCTATATTTACCTTTAGATTTTTTATCCTGTGGTAAAAAAGTTCCTTTCCCCCCAGTAACAGTTGAAATAATAGAATCCAACTGGGAACCAAACAATTTATTACCTTGGAAAGAAAGGGATAGCAAAGTTGACTTAGAAGACATATCAGCATTCCAAGTTTTAAGCCATAAAGCTCTTCTAGCTAAAATAGCTAAAGACATATACCTGACATCAACCCTAATGATATCAAAGATGGCATCACAAATAAAGTTATTAGCATGTTGAAGAAGATTAACAATGCTATGAGAATTATGATCTGTTACTTGTTGTGCTAAAGCCTCCAACCAGAAAGTTGAAGCTGCAGCAACATCCACCAAAGATATAGCAGGCCTAAGAAGATTACCTGAACATAAATAAGCTTTTCTTAGAAAGGATTCAATTTTCCTATCTAAAGGATCCTTAAAAGAAGTACTATCTGCCGTAGGAATAGTAGTACGTTTAGCAAGAGTAGAGATAGCCCCATCAACTTTAGGGATTTTGTCCCAAAAACTCTAATCTGTCAGATGGCACAGGATACAATTTCTTAAACCTTTTAGAAGGAGTAAAAGAATTACCCAGATTATTCCATTCCCTGGAAATTACTTCAGAAATAGCATCAGGGACGGGAAAAACTTCCGGATTAACTACAGGAGGTTTAAAAACAGTATTTAAACGTTTAGATTTAGTATCAAGAGGACCAGATTCCTCTATTTCTAATGCAATTAAGACTTCTTTAAGTAAAGAACGAATAAATTCCATTTTAAATAAATATGAAGATTCATCAGTGTCAATTTCTGAAACAGAATCCTCTGAACCAGAGAAATCATCATCAGAAACAGAATCAGAATGATGATGTTAATTTAAAAATTTATCTGATAAATGAGAAGTTTTAAAAGTCTTTTTACGTTTACTGAAAGGAGGAATAACAGACATAGCCTTCCGAATAGATTTAGAAACAAAATCTCTTATGTTAACAGGAACACCCTGAGTATAAGATGTTGATGGAACAGCAACAGGTAATGGAACATTACTAAAGGAAATATTATCTGCATTAGCAAGTTTATCATGACATTCATCACAAACAACAGCCGGAGGGACAGTTACCACAAGTTTACAACAAATGCACTTAACTTTGGTAGATCCAGCATCAGGCAGCGAATTTCCAGAAGTAGCTTCTGATCCAGGGTCAATCTGAGACATCTTGCAATATGTAATAGAAAAAACAACATATAAAGCAAAATTTATCAAATTCCTTAAATGACAGTTTCAGGAATGAGAAAAAATGCCAATGAACAAGCTTCTAGCAACCAGAAGCAAATAAACAATGATACTTAAATAATGTGGAGACAATAATGACGCCCATATTTTTTAGCGCCAAAAAAACACGCCCACATTATTTGGCGCCTAAATGCTTTGGCGCCAAAAATGACGCCACATCTGGTGACGCTGACATCTTTGGTGCAAAAACGTCAAAAAAATGACGCAAATACAAATAACTTCCGGTGACAAGTATGACGCCGGAAATGACTAAGAAAAATTTTTTGCGCCAAAAAAGTCCGCGCCAAGAATGACGCAATAAAATAAAGCATTTTCAGCCCCCGCGAGCCTAACAGCCCACAGGAAAAAGTCAAATTTTAAGGTAAGAAAAAATTATTATTCAAATGCATTATCCCAAATAATGAAACTGACTGTCTGAAATAAGGAATATTGAACATCCTGAATCAAGGCAAATAAATGTTTAAACACATATATTTAGAACTTTATATAAAAGTGCCCAACCATAGCTTAGAGTGTCACGGAAAATAAGACTTACTTACCCCAGGACACTCATCTACATGTAGTAGAAAGCCAAACCAGTACTGAAACGAGAATCAGTAGAGGTAATGGTATATATAAGAGTATATCGTCGATCTGAAAAGGGAGGTAAGAGATGAATCTCTACGACCGATAACAGAGAACCTATGAAATAGATCCCGTAGAAGGAGACCATTGAATTCAAATAGGCAATACTCTCTTCACATCCCTCTGACATTCACTGCACTCTGAGAGGAAAACCGGGCTCCAGCCTGCTGCGAAGCGCATATCAACGTAGAATCTAGCACAAACTTACTTCACCACCTCCATGGGAGGCAAAGTTTGTAAAACTGATTTGTGGGTGTGGTGAGGGGTGTATTTATAGGCATTTTGAGGTTTGGGAAACTTTGCCCCTCCTGGTAGGAATGTATATCCCATACGTCACTAGCTCATGGACTCTTGCTAATTACATGAAAGAAAACATAATTTATGTAAGAACTTACCTGATAAATTCATTTCTTTCATATTAGCAAGAGTCCATGAGCTAGTGACGTATGGGATATACATTCCTACCAGGAGGGGCAAAGTTTCCCAAACCTCAAAATGCCTATAAATACACCCCTCACCACACCCACAATTCAGTTTAACGAATAGCCAAGATGTGGGGTGATAAAAAAGTGCGAAAGCATATAAAATAAGGAATTGGAATAATTGTGCTTTATACAAAATCATAACCACCACAAAAAAGGGCGGGCCTCATGGACTCTTGCTAATATGAAAGAAATGAATTTATCAGGTGAGTTCTTACATAA
Source organism: Bombina bombina (assembly GCF_027579735.1). Classification (NCBI taxonomy): domain Eukaryota; kingdom Metazoa; phylum Chordata; class Amphibia; order Anura; family Bombinatoridae; genus Bombina; species Bombina bombina. The sequence goes on from NC_069499.1 coordinate 1,141,320,031, forward strand.
ATTATGTTTTCTTTCATGTAATTAGCAAGAGTCCATGAGCTAGTGACGTATGGGATAATGACTACCCAAGATGTGGATCTTTCCACACAAGAGTCACTAGAGAGGGAGGGATAAAATAAAGACAGCCAATTCCTGCTGAAAATAATCCACACCCAAAATAAAGTTTAAAA